>NW_028283456.1:0-50000 GCF_059441005.1 Hippichthys cyanospilos
TCCAAGTGACTGACCTGCATGAGCACTCCAATTACAAAACTGATGATAAGCTTGTTCAAAAAAAGACAGAAAAAAAAAATCTGTTGTCCACCACACAAAGGTGGTGAGCAGAAATGCTCGTAACACATTCAGCCCAGATGCTCAGGACTATTTTGTGCATAAAATGTTATTATTACTGAAAAGAGACTGTTTGCTTATTGCCAAAGACAATTCCATAGAGTGCACCGTTTAACCCTCTCCAAGCAGCCGTTGCAGATTTGCAACAATGAAATGAGACTAACTATTCCACTTTCATAATTCATAATAATTTATGAGCTAGTTTTTAACTCAAAAGTAAAAGTAAATAAATAAAATTTACCATATTTTTTGGAATATAAGCCACAACTTTTTTCTTATGATTTGAGCCCTGCAGTTTATAGTCCAGTGCGGCTAATGTGCGTTTTTTCCTGCCTGCTCCCGTAGGCGTTAGGGCATTCGCGTCAACAGTTGCGGGCTTCTACACAAGCACAGATGCATATGTGAGCGGCTCGTATAGTTTAATAGACAGCTGTAATAACCAATCAAGACATAAGATCGCCATCTAGAGGCCTCACGTTGATCGTGACGTGATTGGATACTCACTGCAGGAAGGCGGTGCAAAGCTCAGCAAGCAAGCTACGCAGTGTTGGCTTTGGCTAGAGGCGTAGCGTAGCCATTAGCTAACCTGTCCCGACTTGGCCCTATTTCTGACTGGGCTACCAGAGGCGTGAGCTAACCCTGGCAAATAGTCCCACTAGGAATGCCTTTTGTTTGCAAAGGATCGATTTTGTGTTTGGAGCTACACTGCATTTGCAAACTTCAATTGTTTAACCAAGGCAGCAACGAGACACCAAAGCACGGATGGACACGCGCAATGGTGCTTTTAAAAACTTCTTGGGACACCTGAGAGGATATACAGTATTGTACATCTCAGTTCGAAGGTAAAGAGAGTTCCTCAATGCGCTATGGTGTTTTTAAAAAAACATTTGGGAACACCTGAGTGGATACACTGTAATGTACATTTCAGTGCCAAGAGAAAGCTTGAGCATGAAGACGTCAAGAAAAAGCAGGAGATATTGAAAAGACTGATCGATTGTGACCCCTGTTTGTTTTGGTGAATACAAGCCTTTTCTTGAATTATTGTTTCATTTTTAATATGTGTGTGTTATTTTAATTTGTTCATATTCAATTAAGAGTAAAGAAATAAAATGATGCTCTTCTTATATTAAACTGAGATTTGTAATTTTGACTTCCTAAAATTTTGTGGGTATTTATTTAAAATGATTAATTTTTTAAAGTTTTGACAGCATCACATATAATGACAAGTTTTTGTGTCTGATGCCGGTTTATTCATGTTTAAAAGCTCCAGAAAATGGCCTGTGTAGTCCAGTAATACATATGTGGAACGCATAGGGGCTATTTATTCGAGAGTCTGACATCACAGAAGGCATACAGTACGTGTGAAAGTCACAGCCCGCCACTGATAGATAGATAGATAGATAGATAGATAGATAGATAGATAGATAGATAGATAGATAGATAGATAGATAGATAGATAGATATGTGTGTGATTGTATAAATGAAATATTTATTTATTTAATTTATTTATTTAATTTATTTAATTACTATATATATAAACTATCTGCAATGTGTTTATAAGTTTAGAAATTGACACCGTTTCTGTAATAAAAAAAATAAATAAAATTAAAAAAAAAACAAGGCATAAAACTACCACATACAATCTTTCTGCGTAAATATCTGATGACCTGTGGCTTACAGTTTAGTGTGACTTAAACGTGACAAAAATAGATTTTTTGCTCAATTTTTGCTGGTGCAGTTTATAGTCCAAAAAATATGGTAAATTGAGCCTAAGAAGGTTAAGTTTTCATTTTCACAATCACTATAGTTTAATATAAGGCAAAATCAACAACTAATTAGATGTCAGCAGAAAGAGTTGAGAAAAGCATTGGGACACAAGATGAGCAAGTAATACGAGACGGATCCCATGACCACCTGCTTTGCAATATGCATGAACTTTGAAAAAAAAACCATACAGTATGTTGCATTCTCAAGCGGAGCGAGAAGCATTAGTGTGGAGATGTTCATAAATGAATAAACAAACATTATGACACTGTTGACTTATTCATGCTGAGCTCTCCGTCAAACACTATACACACTTTGGAGGATTCTTGAAAGCCAAATGGGCAAATCAAAAAGGGCCATAAAAAATGAATCTTTTGTCTGGGGCCTCCACTAAAAATAGAAATGACTGAGAGCTTTCACGTGTCATTAAATAATGTGCACTTGCCAAAAAGGTGCCTCCTTTATTTAACCTTTAAAAGTTTGAGACAGTCATTAATTTTAACTTACAGCCGAGGGCTTCCATTAAAAACAAACAATTACCCAGCGTAATTAAAGGGGTGTCCCATGCTAGAGGCCTTGTTTATTTTCCTCCAACTAACTGCCGAAACTCCACTTTTTTTTAAATAAACAAAACATAAACAAAGGTACCGAAACATGTAAATACGTTTTATTAATAGCGTGCAATTGTCTAAAAAATATACATAAAAAAACAGCATGATACTGAATTTAATTGAAAAAAAAATCTATTAAAACAGTGACCATTTTAAAAATCCATGAAAATAGCGGTGTCCACACAATGGCTTGGGGCCCATTTGTGGCACACCGTCCGTTTTTAAGCAGAACACAGCATATATTAAAAATAAGATCTGCTACTAATAATTTTGTTGTATATATTGCAGGGCTATTTTAAAAATAGATAGCGCTTATTAGCATTACATCTGCACGAGTACAAGGTAGGAAATACTGACTTAATGAGCTTGAACTGTCCAAAAACATATAATACAATTGATTGAAAGGGGGAGACAGACTGCAAGGCCTGTCAGCATGCGCCAAAGCCGAACACTCCGAGATCTTTGTAGAGATAAGGTTACATGGGGGTGGGCTGATGGAGGAGAGAAAAATAAAAAATAAATGAGTCTTCAGCCGTGCCCCAGACAGAGGTCATGACTCAAGTCAGGAAAAAAAAAACAAACATGCAAATTGATTGATATCTACAATTTGGACAGTTGTAAAAATTACCTGATTTGTGTGTATATATATATATATATATATATATATATATATATATATATATATATATATATATATATATATATATATATATATATATATATATATATATATATATATATACATTTGATGCCTTTTGTTGAGAGGTTCTCGGTAGAGTCCATCACATTACCCGCTCGTTGTTCTTTGCCTTTCAGACAGGGTTTTCCTGTTCGCCACAAGGGGGTTGGAGTCACCCGACGCACACCCGACGATGCCGGATTATTCCTTCGCTACTTCTAAAGAGGCCCCTGTGCAGATCCCAGCTGTCTATTCCCAAGTTGATCCATTCCTAGAGAATTTTGGTTGGTATTTTGTCTTTCACCTTTTTCCGCATATGACTATTTTTTTGTTACTTTGTTTTCCAGTCGTTCTCCTGCTGACTACACTCCTTCGTTGCCTTACGTTTATTGGACTGAAGACTAGATACTTTTTGTCTCACTTTGATTTGCTCTTGGTGATTTGTTTATACTTTGGCATTTCTGGATTTTTCTTTGTTCCATGCTTGACGTGCGCCTTAAATAAACCTTTTTCTACTGAACTTCATTCGTGTGTCTGTTTGGGGTTCTTACTCCTCTTGTGTCCCGCGGTTATTTGTGATGGAGTCATAGAAGATAAAAGATTCTCTTTTTTAGACAAAAACTATAGCTAAACTCTGGATATGAAAACAAACAAATGTTTTTATTGATAATCCTCTCGGAGAAAAACAACCAACCTCCTTTTTTGGCTAAAAAATAAATGCTAATTTTATTGGACATAGTCCCTTTTAACAAGGTGACAAAATGCAAAAATTCTAATATAAATCCATAGCCCCTGCCACGTTAAAAATATTCAGACATATGTCTCCAAAAAGAAACTTCTCAAAAATTGATTGGTGATCTGTTCAACTTTGGAGGTTCCACTATATTAGGCATGTTCCCAGAACTTTTCCAAAGACCTCAAAGTCATAAACAGATGAGAAGCAAGAAACCGTATAAAGGCAGCCGAGGCATTGATGTTTTCCTTCTCCTCACAGTACAAACACTAAACCTTTGCCAACACCGCCTCTCTGAAGCCATGCGACACGCCTCACAAAGTCCACTGAGGCAAACGAGCGCTACATTTTGCAACACAGAACATCAGTTAAATAGAGCACCGCCTAAAAAAAAAAAAAAAAAAAAACTCCTGCCGTCAGCGTATTCTGATGATCAGAGCTATGTGTTGCGCCAAGGTGAACGTTAAAGAAAGCTTGAGACCGAAGCAATTTAGGTTGGCAGGGGAGGTATAATTAAAAGAAGAGCAAACAAGAGCAGCTCGGCGCTGATGCCCCCGTTCTCCTCCATTAGAGGGAGAGACCATCATGGGCCTAATGTGTCCGTAGCAAACTGCAAGAGGGGGAGAAAGAGCTTCTGGGGTCCGAATGGACTCGCTAATGAGCTGCCTTTCTGCCAACAGAATGACTCTAGGGAGTAACACACATATGAGTAAGTGTGCACAAATATACACACAAACACGGTGAACTATTACCGTCATCAGCTAATGAGAGGAGAAGAGGGTACAACATGTTAGGAGACAGGGGCATGATAGTTTGAGGGGAAGGAAAATAGTTTCCAGTACAAAAGCCAAAGAGTGTAAAATGAGGGTAATGGTAGCTGGTTTGGAATAGATGGAAATACACTCCCGCCTGCCCGCCCCCTTCCAAATGGCGCACTTGAAAATGTTCCCCGTGTATTAGTCTGCTGAGGGATGCTGATGATGAAGCAAAACACAAACGATGCGTCAACTTGCCCTGACATATACACCCACTTACCCAGGCAAGGTTCAAGGTTTTTTTTATTGTCATTATACCTGCAGATGAGATTTTACTTAAGTGGCTCAAATTGTCCAAGAAACATACAAAGATAATATCAACAGAGGAAGACAGGACAAAAACCCCTGTCGGTACTCACTAAGAAGTGCCAATAAGATCTTAGTTGAGAAAAGAAGAATACAAGAAAGAGGGGAGGAAAAAGAAAAAAGAAAACTCGATCAATGTCCCTAACAGGGTTATACTATAAGCCTAGAAAACAAACCCGCACATGCCACATACATAGATGTCACCACAAATCTTGAGACATACATGTTGGAGACTTGTTTTGGAGATTGGACAGAGACTGATCTACAGTGGGAAACAGGACAAAAAGGCTTGTTGCTACTCACTTAGAAGCGCCTCAAGATTTTAGATGAAAAGAAAAAGGAAAAGGAAAAAAAAACCCAAACAAGATTCAAGCCATTTCCCCAGTCAGGGCCATTGTATATGCCTGGAAAAAACCTTGCACATGACACATAGATGACACAAAAATTTTTGAGACATACATGTAGGTGACTGGGGGTACAATGACCAACAGAGAGACACAGGAGGGAAAAACCTGTCACTACTTGCCAAGAAAATCCCAGAGATCTTAGATGAGAAAAGAAAGATTTGAGCCATGTCCCCAATGAGGTCATAGTATGAGCCTGGGGGGAAAAAAATAAATAAATAAACTCACACATGCCACATCGATGTCACCTTATCTTGTGAAAACAGACAGAGACAATGGTCTACAGTGGGAGACAGGACACAAAAGCTTCTCAGTACTCACTAAGAAACGCCTCAAGATCTTAGATGACAAAAGAAAAACGTGGGAAGGAGAAAAGGAAAAGGAAAAAACAAGACAAGCCATGTCCCTAATGATGGTCATTTATAAGCCTGGAAAAAAAAAACCTTGCACATGCCACATAGATGTCACCTCAAATTTTGAGACATATATGATTTGGGGAGGGTGACATTGTCTGTACTTGCTAAGAAGCGTCTCAAGATCTTAGGTGAGAAAGGAAAAACTGGAATTCTAGGAAAGAAGGGAAAAACAAGACTCGAGCCATAGCTCAACAGGAGCCATAGTATAAGCCTGGAAAAATACTCACACATAGAGGGACACAGGACAGAAAGGCTTGTTGTTACTTGTAAAAAGTGTCTCTAGATCTTAGATGAGAAAAGAAAAACAAAAGGGATAGGAAAGAGGGGAAAAACAAGACGGACCAAAGCTCAAAAGGAAAAAAAAAAAACTTGCATGTGCCACACATCAGATGGCACAACAAATTTTGAAACATAGATATAGTAGACTGGGGGTAGGGCTACAAAGACAATGACCAGCAGTGCGAGACAGGGTAGAAAGGTTTGTGGGTACTCGCCAAGAAGCGTCTTAGATGATCTAAGACATAGGTCTTACACTCCAGTCCTCGAGAGCCGCAAACCTGCATGTTTTTGATGCCCGTCTCTTAAACATACCTTACCATACCCAGCGTTTGCTGATGAGCTAATCATATGAACCAGGTGTGTTTAACAGAGCAGAATCGAAATCATGCAGGTTTGCGGCCCTCAAGGACTGGAGTTTGACAAAAACAAGACCATGTCGTGCCATGTCCTCAAAAAGGAATTCTTAGATGAGTTTGCTATGGAATTTAGAACCCATCAATCCCTTTTTGGGGTGAACTGGAACAGCATCATTGCCTTCACACAAATTCCCACAGACAAGTTGATAGGTAGGAGTGACTTTTAATATAAATGAAATATGGACCCTGGCTTGGATGAACTCCGCCCACTTGGGAAGGATCCTTGACACTGACAAAAACACCTCTTCCTCTGATGTGAGCTTTGGTCTCATCCCAGCAGTTTCATCAATTTGACCAAATTTAATTACCCCATTTATCAGTCATTTCACAGGTCTTCTATGCCACTTTAATGTTCTCTCATTCCCGGCCATTGTTGTGACAAGCGCTGTCTGATTTATTCACAGATGACAAGATTTGCATCTTAGGACAGTCCAGCGACCTGGAATTAATTGGGTCATGGTTAGAGGGGAACATTCCACAGGGAGTGCCAACTAATTTGAGGATTGAAATACGGTAGTAAAGGTCAAGTGACATGGCTGTACAATGCCAGAGGGACATTTACGAGCTCTGAGGAACGTTCTGCTTGGTGGACCAGCAGAAGTCTGAAGTCCGCCAGGAAATTCGCTTCTACGGCGATACGGTGTCACATTACTAATTTATCTACATTTGAACTCATGTCTAACGCAATCGGAATAAGCCTAGTTCAAACTTTCCCCGATAGATCGGAATCGTAGCTCCTTAAGGGCTTAAAAGGTTCCACAGCACATTTAATTAAAAAGTCTCAATAATGGAAACAATGAAGCATTGGTTTGAAAATTGAAATGACAGGTATATAATTGACTCTTAAAGAGCTTGACGGAAATAATGAAGCCAGGAATAATGTGGTTTAAAGATACTAAAACCTTCCAATGAACTTGTATTGTTACTTTGTTCTGGAGAGAGAAAAATTACCCTAAGGCCTCTTCCTTGACTTCTTTGTTTGATTATTATTCATTTCTTCACAGTGGCTCCCATATTTCATGCATGCTGTTCTCAGTCTTTTATACTGAAGAAATAAGAACGTCACATTTTATTCAAATGTGCAAAAAAAATGGGTGATGTATTTTTGTATTTATATATATATATATATATATATATATATATATATATATATATATATATATATATATATATATATATTGAGTTGTGTGGGAGAATGTAGACTTCTTTGGAAACAATGTTTGGGCATTATTTTTAATATTATTATTATTATTATTACTATATTGTCTCATTTGATAGAACTACTTTGTTAGTTCTTGTACTTTAATGATATAAGTCCAACTTCCACCCAAGTCTGGTGTGACACGATTTCATTTGCTCTTTCCAGGTGAACACAACAGCCAGTCTAATTGGAGAGCGAGCAGTCAATCAATATACTTTTACTAGTTCTGATCGGCTGGTTTTGTGGCACATTCGTAACGTGTGTGCCACACTGAGCACGCAGAAAGTACACAACTCGAGTGAACAAGATTCTGCGGAGGACACACAACCTAATCAGGGACACTACTCACCCACAACAAAACTCGTTTGAACTGCTGCCATCAGGCAGATGCTACAGGAGCCTGAGGGCCAGCATTTTCAGGCTGGCAAACAGCTTCTGCCCACAGGCCATCCGGATTCTGAACAAATCCCTCACGCATTAATCTGCCTCATCACCAGTCACATTACCGCATGCACACATGCACCTTACAAATCCTGCACAGTGCAGGAAAGCTGCTAAGTACATAATATTTTGCAATACATTATATTTTGCTCTGTCATCCTCATATTTACTGTATACAGTTTCTTCCGCTCCACTCACTCCATAATATGCTCAAAATGTAAGTCTATTCGTTTATTAGTGGTTCATTATTACTGCCGTTATTGCTCTATTACTGTTTTGTTTTGCTTTTTGTTTTGTTTTATTGCCTACTTTATTATTTGCTTGATTGTGGAATGTAGTCTGCTTGGGTGTGTGAGGTATCTATCTATCTATCTATCTATCTATCTATCTATCTATCTATCTATCTATCTATCTATCTATCTATCTATCTATCTACCTACCTACCTACCTACCTACCTACCTACCTACCTACCTACCTACCTACCTACCTACCTACCTACCTACCTACCTACCTTCCGATCACCAAAATGAATCACATATGTGCGTGTTTACGTTGCCATAGCCACTCACCTCAAACCATACGAAGGTTTGTTTACGTGTTTAAAGATAAAGCCGGTGGAATTTTCGAACGTTTGACTCCCACTGTTCAGATGACAATGTGATTCAGGCTACACATTTGGAATCACGCTACGCCAATTATAATCAGTGACGGGACCTCCTGTAGCTGTGGCCCAGGAGCGAGATCGGATGCTGGCTTGTTTGCTGTGGGTTCAAAAAGCCACAAATCAATGCGGGACTCCCAGGAGCTCGGGGCTTTGTGGGAACACGCTTGTGCCGTGTCCGTCTGTGTAATGTAATGCTCTTTGACTGCATGGAGTCCCAGAGGCTATTTTCACTCTCATTCCCATGACGATAACAGCCAAATCCTTGATATGCCTGGACAGAGATCTATAAGAACTATCTTGGAGCATCCTTAAAAGCGGACAACACAAATTAGCTGTCGTCTTTTTCAAAGGACAATGCTTTTAGAGACATGCTTCCCGCCAGCAAAATTGCTTTGACCCTAAGATGTTGTTTTTCATCTGCCGGATACATTTGAAGATTTCAAAAGAACTAAATAGGAAGTTCTGTGTATTCATCGTCGGCCCTAAATAAAATAAGCATTTTGTGATTTCTGGTTAAAAGTAGAACGTCAGACATGGGTGACTACAGTCACATCATAATTGAAGAGTCTGACATTTTAATTTGACAGGTTTAATCAGTAGCCAGTGTTATCATTTTTTTTACTGAAATATTACAGCCTTTGTTATGGCTAATGTTCCCGATTTTACAGTGCATACATACATAATCGGAATATAACGGAGCTAAACCTTTTAATTCAGAAACCATTCAAGTGAAGCTGATTGATGAGACACCAGCACAGCGGGCCTAAAAATGAAACTGCAATGTAGTCTCAAATATTAAACATGAAAGAGTGTCATTTGCACAAGTGCAGCTATCAAATATTTTTGGTATTTGAGAATCCTATTGAAAATTCAAATCGAATATTGGGTATTTGAATGGACTAAAAAATTGCTTTTTGCTTTTTATTTTGCCTGGCGAATGACCACCCCTTATAACTTTTGGATAATCAGCATTTTTCCTTAAATTTCAACTGTGCTTAGCAGAACACCGATTTCTTCTCGACAAAATTTTTTTTAAAAAAAATAGGCCACCTAAAACAGCATGGTTACGGTATTTTCCGCACTATAAGGTACACCTAAAAGCCTTCAATTTTCTCAAAAACTGACAGTGTACCTAATAATCTGGTGGACCTTATTGTGTACAGAAATGGGGGGGGGGGGGGGGGGGGGGCAAAGAAAATTAAATAACTTGATCGCCATGTACATTCTTCATTTTTTACCTCTGCATTTCAGTTATAAATGTAGTTTTTACAATTAGAATTCTTATAACACCATGTTTGAAATTATGATATGCTAAATATGTTCCAATTTTAATCCAAGATATATGGGGTCTGTAGTATAATTTTATCAAATAAATCCAGAAACTGTTTGTAAATCAACAAACAAAATCTATTTTAAGATTTTTGGTTGCGTTTGGATTAAAAAAAATAAGTTGACATTAATCTGAACAGTCTTTTAATGCAATCAAGAGGTATTTTTTCGCTTTTTTTCAGATGGCACTTTCCACAAATCATCTTTTATTTGTAATTACTGATTGACCATTAATAAACTCCAGCCACTACTGTAGCTTCTATTCCATGCGCCTTATAACGCGGTGCGCCTTATATATGAAGACATCTTTAAAATAGGCCATTCATTGAAGGTACACCTTATACTCCAGTGTACCTTACAGTGAGGAAAATACTGTAGTTGAGATTTGATTAGTAGGAACAGTAACTACTGTGTCAGAGTGTCAGCATCAAAGTATGCTGAGTCATTTACATCGATTATGCCAGCCTATATGGAGCACTTTTATGGAGCACTGTTAGATAGGGGCTGATTCATGCTAGAGTTGGCTATAACAGAGCCCAAGCCTCAGTTAACACAATCATGTGCTCTATGTCATTGTCAACTCAATTAAGTCGTTCGGTTGGACCCGAAAGTAGCAATTGAATTTATTTCAGAACAAAATTGTGTTTGCTTGTATTGCGAGTCAGGAGCGACGATTGAAGTAAAAACAACCTATTCAAGCTATTACGACCCCATGTGTTGCTGGGAACAACTTTAAAATAAAAGCATACCAGGACATTTGTGTCCATATTTTATTTGTTAATGTTTAGTTTAAAGTTGGCCTTCATTGTTTTCCAAAAAATGTTGCTGCAATTGGCCTGAGATTTTTTTTGGCGTGCATGCTAATATGAGGAAGTAAAAATGCCTTGAGTGCCCGTTTCAGGCCTAGTTAAGAAGATCTCTGACTGTAAGGACTTTATGGGATGAATGAAATCCAGCTGGACTTGCAAAAGACTCTGGATGTTATTAGGCTAAGTTGACTACCTAGGACAGGGCCACTGTATTTATAGACCGGGGTAGTAGTCCTTCAAAGAAAGGGGACTACTACTGTTTTCTTTGGAAAGGCATAAAAAAGGATTCCAGAAGAGGGTCCGTAAGGAAGTTACCTTAGATTCAGGCAATGGCTTTGTGGACCAGTATAAATCATTGGACCATGTTCCTTGAGAATCCTTTGAGGGGTACTCTGAGAGTATCACCTGATGCAGTGCTTCTCAACGTTTATTCAATAAATTTTCAACCAAGTGCCACCTAACCAAATTGCATCACCAATGACAATGTGCAGCCATATAAAACTTAACAAAATAAAGGAAGGAGTCACTATGACACAATTTAATTATACACTGCTTCATGTTCCAATTAATTTGCTTTTAATTTGAAAATAAAATGAACTGTACTTGTAACTGCATCAAAAAGCATTGAATTAGATTTACCGGTACCGAAAACCTGTAAAAATGTCACCTACCTCCAGAAGTTTCTTCACGTACCCCAGGGGTAACTCCCAGTAACATAATGGACGACCACTGTCAGAGTTCGGCCTGCATTGCCAGCAATTAGCCAGCAACTGTCTTTCCCAGTGAGGGTTATTTTTGTCATAATTCTAGACCAGGAATGACCAACTCATTTCAGCTTGTGGCCGCCTAGAGGAAAATCTATTCCCAAGTTCGCTGGACCAATAAAATCAGGGTATATATTTATATAACTTCCAAACAACAACTTCAGATATATCTTTTTTAATACTGTCCAAAACAACACAACATCACAATTAATCATAAAACATTAACGTTATTATTAATCATCAAACTTTTCGAGTTTTTCATTTATTGAGGAAAATCAGCTCATTTTTATACTTTACATGACAAATTCATCTCGAATTAAACCTGTTTGCGGACCAGAATCGGCCCATGGGCCCATGGTTTGACACCGAAAGCGTTTAAGCACATCATTCCTTAGGGTATAAATGTATAAATATTAGCAGTTATGTTTGATTATACAGTAATTCTAAAACATATTAAAAGGTAAAACCTACTCTCAGCATAATCAATAACAATTTTCCTATGGTCTTGTAGTTGGTGTTAGTTTACATTTTTACTGATCAAGAAATTACTTGTGCAAAGTACTTTTACAACTTTTTCCACAAGCTAAAATGGTGGTACATGTTGAATTTTTAATTGTATAAATTAGTGTTTGGAATGCACATTTATTCACTTGGCTTCCTTTTGTTTTTGTTTTTTTTGTCTGACTACGCCATTGGTGGCTAACAATAAAGTACACAAAGGAAAACAATGGAGGGCATCTAACATTTTTCTGTCTTTTTTTGTCCCAGCTTGTGGTTCATTTGTTTGAAATATGTTCCCATTCTCACAGAGAACCCGATGAGTCTCTGTCAGACCATAAATTGCTGAGGTCCGCTCGTTTCATCATTTTGGTAGCATCAGAGCCACTACGCTGTGTACTAGGTACTTTGTGGACTTTGTTTTATTTGTTTTTCAACCGATATGTGTGAAAAAGTGTTTTGCTTGGCTTGTCTATGACATTTGTGTTTTTCAACCACCGTAATGTGTAGCATAACCCTGTAGATTGCGGCAATGGATTTGAGATTTGCACAGTTTTTGAGTAGAGGATTAAGACTAGGATCTTAATCTTGGTTTGTCACATTATGAGAGAAAGAAAGACTAACATGTAAAAAGTTGGACAATTCAAGGCAGATATGTCTGGTATATTTAAATAAAAGTAAATCACGTTAAGCAGTAGAAAGTATGCATCTAAACTGGAGAGGAGGACATTCTCTAAATGTTGGCTGTTTCGTCGTTCATCAGTTTTTGGTGTACTGGGTCCCCGTTTTGCATTGTCAGTCTGGCATTTTTTTTTTCCCCAAGGTGAGCCTAACAGTAATTTTCAGTCTGACGGTTTGTTGTTTTATTTTCTGTATGCTTCCGTCAACACTTGATCAGCATCAAAGTTGGGTATTTGACAAATGTTTGCTTGTTTGTCAAAACGGAAGCCCGTCAGTGACAGAACGACGAACACTCAGTCGGGGAAGATGGACTTGCCCACCTCGGTCAAATTCTGCTAAAAGATGCAATTAATGGAGTGAAAGAAAAGCACCCTTGCTTATCCCAAGCCAGGTAGCAAGTCATTTTCACTCACGGCCCATTTTTTGTGTGTTATTTTTTTTGGGGAGGGGGTTCTTTTTTATGTTTCTGTTGTTTTATAGTTTTAAATTCATTTTAAATTCAAATTCATTTCATCCGTACAAAAGAGATTTCAAGGAAAGGCCAGGATGTCCTTTACCGAGTACACTAAGACTTAGTAAACCAGTTTGAATGAGTCAAACCAAATCGACCAAAATCAAATGTCCACTACAGTGGACACAAATGAGTAGGCTGGGTTTCACGAGGATATTAAGACAAAATTACACAACAGTGAAAACCAGGTGGTGTTCTTACCCCTTTAATCCTTGTGGAATTACAAATTATGGAAATTCCTCTGATTTATTTATTTATTTTTATATCATAAAAGAATCAACGGAAAAAAAAACAAACACTAGAGAGCTGAAATTTCCAGCAGATGATTAAAAAACATTCTGACATTTCTAGGTGATTGCAGCAGGATGTGTAGAAAATTTTATGTAGAATAATAATCATTGTCCGAATTTTGGACCATATAAAACCATTACAAATAACATTTTTTAGATGCATTTTATTAGGCTTCATTACATTGATTTTACTGCGATTTTTGGAACATTCCCTTGATCTGCGGTCAAACTATGTCAGCAAACAGAAAATTCTTCGTTGACATGTTTCAACTTAAGACAGTAGGTGGTGGTAGAGACCAGTTAATGGTTAATGGCGTTTACAAAATTTTGAAAAAAAAAATGCGATTTGTAGTGTGTGCACAAGGGTTAAACATGCAAATTACTCTCACATTTGATCTGACTGAAGCATGTCAAAAGTCATACAGTATACATGACATCATCATCATGGAAAAGCACATGCAACATGATGTGTAAAGTCTGCTATATAAACAAAGCATCTCTGCCTTGCCTTGCAGTAACCTTGCAAGAGAGCCTGTAGCAGACACTTGCAGGCACTGATTGCGATCATGCCACTTTGAAAATCTTTGATTCTCAACAGCATGTGGGCTTAACGCTTCGATTAACCCTTGGATCGCCTCTGATCCCCGCGGTTAACCATGTAGTGGAGCGCTTCTAATACGCCACATAATGCACATGCACAAGGACGCCTCAAGGCAAGATGCAGCTTTAATACAACTGCATTTGCAACGCCGATTTATGTGCGCTCACACATGGCAATATAACGCCAATATTTGTCACTTGAGGGGGATCAAGTTTCATGAATGGATACACAGTGAAAACAAAAAGAGAATTTAAATTGTCAATATCCGTGTTGACCTTAACTTGGGAGGGCATTACAGCGGCTATCACAAAATGAAGGCCAGGCAACTATATTTTACTCTTGTGTGGTATTTGGTCCATTTTTGGGTCATTTCTTCCACAATAATCCCACAGTATAATCTCAGTAGTTCGCTAAGGAATGGCACGCCTAGTAGTGTAATAACTAAGTGACCATGTCCTTTTGAACGTTGACAAGTTATCGCCATCTGAGTGAAATTTCAGCTCCCTGGTGTCTTATTTCAATGCTTTTCTGCAGTGTTCTGACCATTATTTTCCACATCATTGTCAGTATTTTTGCATGGCACTTAGTGCGATCATGAAATGGTCATGCCATGTTGAACTTTAACATGTTGTCACAATTGAGGTGAAATTTCAGCTCCCTAGTGTCCTTTTTTAACGTTTTCTCTTTGATGTGAAATGCCTTTGATATAAAGCTCAAAGGATTGGACAAAATATTGGACAATATTATAAATATTGGACAAAATGTGGTATTTTGACCATTTTTGGAAATTGACTTCCACATCGTTCTTACAGTATTCCAGTATTACAGCAAGTAAGTGGTCGTGCCATCTTAAACTTTGACATGTGAAATTTCAGCTCCTGAGTGTCTTCTTTCAATGTTTTTCCTTTCATGTGAAATGGCCGTGGTATAAAGATCAAAGATTTGTCCATTTGACCATTTTTGGGACATGTTCTTCTTTTCAACTTAGCAATAGGGCGCCTCATGTTCCAATTAATTTGCCCTTAATCCAAAAAGAAAGAAACAAAACATACATTTCCTGTGAAGGCATTAGAAAACATTACATTAGATTTGCTCAGACCTGCAGGAATACTTTTAAAATTTCATGTACCCCTTTGGCACACATACCCCAATTTGAGAACCAATCACAAGTCAGTGGTTCTCAAATATTTTAAAAAAATGTACCCACTAACCAACAAAGACATAAAACACAGTGTTGTGCTATCCATCTCGGATTTATGAAACTTTGGACAAACATTTTTATTTAGTGTTATCTTGTGGGATATTTTATTCAGCAACTCCAGTTAAATCATGCAACATTATCAGTTATATTTTGGGCTGGTCTGTTGGAATTTTGCGTCACTAATGTCATACAATGGCAGACAATGTTTTGCAAAGGAGTCACTAATGCAATTTGGCAATAGGTTACGACATGTTTCAATTAATTTGCTCTTAAATTGAAAAGAAAAATGTACAGTTGTAATGTAATGTTACAAAAGAGAACCGATCACCACTACAACTTCTTCCACTGCAACTCTATTTTAATTTCCTGTTCTGAAACGTTGTATTCTCCACAAACTTTCCACCTAGGTCCAACCAAATAAAAACAATCCTCAAGGTAACCCCCGGAGGCTTCGGCACTAACGATACAAAAGCATTTGAGAGGCGAGGCAGAATCGCATGAAGTCAGGGTGAATTAAAGTGCCTTCCTTCACCCAACGCTGTACTAACCTTCTTCCTCATGCATAATTACCCTTGCACAGTCATGCACCGTGGGATCAGTCGCAGGCTGGCTTCACACCTAAAGCCCGATTGAGCGGCAGATTACAGCTAGGTGAACACATCGGAGCATCAAAAGCAGACAACGGGTTAGCGCGGGCTTCCTCCGCTTTTGGGAGGAGGGAGGCTACAGCTAAAAATTCTAACCTAGTTTTGAATTGTTCTTTTCACAATTTTTTGTTTACATGCAGATTAGATTTTTTTTTTACCCTTATGCCCGGGGCGTCAAACCCAGTTTGGGCCGAAATGTACCTGGAGTTTCTGATGGAGGGCCATTATGACTGTGGAAAACTTGCATATGTGATATTTCAGTCAGAACCTTGAAGTCATATTTAGCATTTTACGGGCCACATAAAATGAAGTGGCGGGCCGGATTTGGCCCCCGGGCCTTGAGTTTGACACCTGTGCCTTATGCAGTATTTTGATCATTTTTGGGTCATTTTCTTTTGCTTCAATCTCACAGGATTTTAGCCAAGGGTTAGCACACTCCAAGTAGTGTAATAACCAAGTGGTGGTGCCATGTTGAACTTTGACATGTTGTCAACACCTGGGTGAAATTTCAGCTCCCTAGTGTCTTCTTTCAATACTTTCCCTTTGATGTGAAACGCCCGTTAATATAAAGATCAACTGATTTGACAAAATACTGCACAAGTGTTAAACAGCGATACATTTTTCGAGCACTTTGGTAGTTTTGTTAATTGTTTAGTTAATTGTAAAAAGTTCACACATTTAGCTAGATTTTTTTGTTTATTTTTATTTTTATTTACAATATCAAAAATACACCAGTGTGTGTCCAGTGTGTTTTTCTTTTTTTTGGAATAATTACTTAGAGGATTACGCTTGCATGATTTGACAGGTTTTTTTTTAGCTACATTTTTTGTGTTTTTTAGTTTAACACACATGTTTATTACTTATGTTATACATAAGTATTTATATGCTGCTAAGCACTTCTGGTTAGATGCTAATTGCATTTTGTTGTCTTTTACCTGTGACTTGTGCAATAACAATAAAATTGAATCTAATCTAATCTAATCTGAATGTTTTTTTATTAGTTTTTTATCATTATTCATGTTTCTCCGTTTTTGTTTGTGTTTTTTAGATGAATTAATGTTTTATGTGTTCTTGTTAACATGTTTTTCATTTTCTACACATTTATGTTTACTATACATAAATATAGTCATCCAAGGTTTTTTTCTTTATGTCTTTTTATTTATTATATTTTTATTGTTGCTTTTTTTTTTTAACTTCTACTTCACAGATTTCATTGATTCCGGGGTATTTTGGGAAATATAATCCCAGCACAAAATCAGGGAACACAATATTCCACATTTTTTCAAAAAGTATACTTTTTTTATGTTATTTGCTCAATAGTGTTTGCTTTTATCATTCCGAGGAAAACAGCTGTGCTGCGGAGGGACCAAGGTTGTTTTCGAATAAAAATTGGCGTGAAATACAGTTTTTCAACAAAGGCAGCGAGAAATGTGCCCGCAGGCCTTCGCCTCCTCTCCAGCGCTAACGCACCAGCCTGGACGGTTTCACTTCACCGTCTCCGAGAATCTGTTGATGGCCTTCTCCGTCATATTGACAAGAGCTGACGGCTACTCCAACTGCTTTTTCGACACAAATCCCGGATTGAAACCCGACCGAAGGCTCCTTTAATTTGGGATGCGACAACGGGCCAGTTAGGGAGGGATTTTGCTCAAGGGGTGTTACCGAGTGGAACGCAAATATCTGAAGAAGACTTATCTTTCTTTATCCTTGTGGCACAAAAAGAGGAAGATGAAGCGCTTGTTTAGTATGCTCCTCCTGTTCTGTGAAAACGTCCTTGCGTTTTATCAGACGGATATTAGCGGCTGCGTACTTCTTCCCTCTCATTTCGAAAGCCTTATCTGCATTCTTTTCTCCTCTATCATTCGTCATCTCTTTTTAATTGATGCCATCAAAGCGGCGGAGACGCTATGCTCAAACTAGTCTCTATTAGCGTCCTCACTCAAAAGTATTTGGACAATAAAGTCACGGTACCGTATTTTGCATACTATAAGGCGCACGTTCAATGAACAGTGTTGGTAATGCATTACAAAAGTAATGCGGTAGTGGAATGCATTTCACACACAAAAATAGTAATATGTTACTCAGTACAAATGAGAGTAACTCAATGCATTAAAATGCAAAACAAAATGTTTACTTCCCTTTATTACAAAAGCATTTTGAAACCTTGTCAGCGAGATCCCTGTCATAATTAGCAATAACGACAAGGTAAGCTAATGCTAATTTTCTCTGTAAAATTGCTATAGTTTATAAAGAGTTCTGGTCAATGTGTACCAAGATGAAGTATACAAAAAAAATCATGTTAAACAGTACTTTAAACATAATAACGATGACGTAGGCTAGTTGCTAACGTTAGCCCCACCGAAACAATCTAATTTTCAAACGTCTGTGCCTAACCTGGCTGACTGAATTTGATTTTGAATATCAACATTGAAATTGTGGAATGCACTAACTGTTTTTGCCTAAAACATAAACAAAGCATCACTATGCTGTGAAGTTAAATATTGAAGGGATTAAAACATACACACAAAAAAATTATGTATCTTGTCATGTCATGTTTATAAAACAATATAGATTAAATGATTGTATTTATTTTAGGCTTAAAACCATCTTCCACTGAATTCCACTGGATGCCAAATCTATATTTCCAGTTATGTTGGTGAGAGTAATATAAAAATAATGCAATAGTAAAGTAATGCATTACATTTCAAATACAGTAATGTTATTATTTAACTAGTTTGAAATCACAGTAATAAATAATGCAGCTTAGTAACTTTCCCAACACTTTCAATTAATGACATATTTTAAACGTTTTCAAATATATAGTGCACCACATTATAAGGTGCATAGAATAGAAGCTACAGTAGTGGCTGGAGTTGCAAACCTATTCAAACCTATTTAAACCCTATCAAAATCAAATAGAAACCAAAAACCTTAAAATATATTGTTTTGTTGACAGTTTCAGGATTAATTTTATAAAATTGTGCTTTCTTTTACAAAAACCCGCAGCTTTTGCACCTTGTCACCTTATAAATTGCAAATCAAAATTTCAAGTAGGGGATTATGAAAAAACATTTATAACTGAAATGCAGATATAAAAATTGAAGAATGTACCGTAAATTTGTCGAGTTGTGTGATTTACACTTAAACATATATTTTTTGGGCGATATCGGAGTAGTTTTCTCGCACTTAAAAAGAAAACAAAAAATTTGTATAAAATAACGTGAAATTTTCCTTGACCCGATTTTTTCGTCTCAGCCAAAAATGTTGGGATTGGGCCCCATTTCCTATCATATAATTGGGATGGACACCCCTAAATTTAAGTAAGATTAAAAACAAAAGGATTAAGTACAATGCAAATTTAACAATAGTTGAAATAAAAAGTAAAATATTGAAAATTTCAGATTATAAGACCCTATGATATACTTACACTTAGTGCAGACTGTCTGCATTTTTTTCTTATCAACTAGGGGGCAATCACCAAAGCTAATATATAGATACAAAAGAAGACACTATTAAAGTATGGATTTTGCATTTGAACTGCTATTTTACTCGCCACTAAGGGGCACTCTCCACTAGGAAACACAATCGGGAGTGTTACTGTTATGTTGGTGCAGTATTCTAACAATCAGAGCATGTATGTTGAAAATATGCTAGTGCTGCTCTTTTTTTCTAAAAATACAGTAATGTTCAGTGTAAATATCTGACGTTACAAATATGTGTAACATCAGGAATGTTCAGTGGAAATATCTTCTAGCTTCTGAGACCCAATTGAACGAGAAACCCACCATTAGCACATGAATCCTGTCCAAAAGATTATTTTATCATTTGCCATGTTTTTTTTTTTGTTTCGTTTTCACAACTGCAATTTTGTTTGTATTTGCACCACACAATGAGACACAGACTTCTTAATTAAATTCAATGTTTATGTGCAGCACTTTGTTACATTTGTGGCTGTTTTTTTTTTTAGCACTCCATAAATAAAATTAAGCATCTCAAAGATTAAGCCATGCAGGTTTAAGTACCCACAGACCAGTACGTTAAAAATGCCAATGGCTCATTAAATCAGATATGGATCCTTTGATCACGTTGCTGTTACTTGGATAACTGGCAAGTTTGTGCACTTTTTATTTTTTCAAGGTTTCTCTGGACTCCTGACACTTATAACACAACATTGTTCAATCATCAAATTGGGGCACTAAGAACCTGTTGCCCATGTTTATGGATGGCTTAGTCTAGCATAAATTAGCCACTAGCTAGCAGCTTAAGTGCTCCATATAGGCTGGCTGGGTAAACTTAAACGACTGTGCACACTTTGATGCTGACAGCCCGAGATAGTTGCCGTTCCTACTGATTACTTTTTGTTAAAAAAGACCATAGATCATAGACGGACCAAAATTTATGAGGAGCGATTTAGAGGAAAGTAGTGTGCAGTCAACCCGTTCTACGGTTGGGCTCGTAAGGTGAATTCAACATATGGCGGGAATTCGAACCGATGTTAAATAGCTAATGCGTTTAAAACCCCAGGTAAAAACATCAAAATTGTACATACATATTAAAAATTGGTACCAAAATTGTATAGCAAGTGCTACGTATATATAATATACATGTATACAATCAGAAAACATCATAAATAAAAAATTTAGAAAGATTTATATACGTATGAGTGACGCTTGTTATCATTATGGTGCACTCACTTCAGAATGTTTTAAATTTTACACATTCACTTTGTGTATATACTGTATGTTATCAAAAGTATTTAAATGCATAATCAAAAAGGTGCATGGTCTCAATATTACAACATATTTTACAACATACTTTACAACATATTACAACTAAAACACTTAATAAAAATACAAAAAACATTTTATGCATTTTTAGATTGGGATACTAAACATAAACAGGAAACCTTTGGAATAAAAATATAAATAATAAAGTGAAAATACTTTTTTAGGCTGTCATTTAGCCGTATACAAATTGCAATTTTTATCTTTTTTTTTTTAATTTGATATTTTTTATTGTCTTAAATGGGCCATTAATAAGTATTAATTATTTTAATACTTATTTATAATATTTTAATATTAATTATTTAAGTATTAATTACACCCTTAATAAGTATTCATTACACCATTGATGACTATGGACAGTAAAGATCGATTTTAACTGCACAGCGATAGATGTCAAAAATTCTAATATTACTTGGCCAGCAGTGAATGACTTATAGTCATTTTTAGACACTCCTTTAGCCAAATACTTGAAGAAAAACTTTGAGGAAAAGAAAAATGAATAAGTACCTGCAATTGAATTTTTCAACTCTTAAAATGTATAACAATAGTCTTTGGGATTAAATGAGTTGAATTTGAGGATTTCTTTTTTTTCTTTTTTCTTTCAACCGGCCATTGAAGGGTTAAAGCACACGGTTGTTAATTTCACTTCATATCCATTGCGGTGGCGTGCCGAGCCAAAATTATGACAATTGCATTAATGCTGCAATATTTATGGCCCTAAGTGTACAGCAATCCCCTAAAGTTGTCTACATGCTGTTCATGCTAAAGTGTCACAGGTGTATTTGCTCATGGAAAGACATGCATGCATCAACTACGCAACATGATGCTGTCATGGGAATTGGTGACTCATTAACTCTGCTGCTGCCTGATTGACTGATAGTGATGAGGGGTGGGGGTGGGGGTGGGGGGATGGGGGCATTCCCTTTTCCAATATCTTTCCCATCCTCCCTTCCCAGCTTATAAAACGCTCCATTCCACATTTCACCTTCTTTTCTGCTTTACCGCCGCATCCCTGCTCCCTCTATCTCCCTTGCTCTCTCTCTTCCCATTTCTCTCTTCTCCTCCCTTTCTTTCTCTCTCTCGCTGTCTCTCCATCTTGCTTTTTCCCCCTCCCTTTCTCTCTTCTCCCTCCCTCTTGCTCTCTCTCTCCCTCCCTCTCTCTTGCCCTCACTCTCCCTTTCCATCTCTCTTCTCTCCTGCCTCGCTCTCTCTCCATCTCCCTCTTTCCCTATCCCACTTTCTCTTTCCTCACCCCCTCATTCCCTCTGCTTCCCACTTGCACTCTATCCCTCCCTGTCCCTCCCTCTCACGCTCTCTTCGTCTTTCTTCCTCTCTCCCTCTTTCTCCCTCCTTCCTCTCTATCTCTCTCTTTCCCTCACCCTTCCTCTCTCTCCCTCTCTCCTCCTCACTCTCTTTCCCTCCCACTTTGCCTCTCTCTCTACTTCTCCCTCTCTCTATTTTTCTCTCTCTCTCCTCTATCTCTTTCCCTATCCCTTCTCTCCTCCCTCACTCTTACACTTGCTCTCTCTCCATCTCCCAATTTCCCTCTCTCTCTATCTCCCTCCCTCTTTTTTTCTCTCTCCCCTCTCTCCTCCCTCACTCTCACACTTGCTTTCTCTCCATCTCCCACTTTCTCTCTCTCTCTATCTCCCTCCCTCTATTTTTTCTCTCTCTCTCTCCTCTATCTCATTCCCTCTCCCTCTCACACTCTCTCTCCTCCCTCTTTCTCTCTTACTTCCTCTTGCTCTCTTTCCCTCCCTCTTTCTCCTCTTTCCTCTCTTTCCCTCCCACTTTCCCTCTCTCTATCCTTCTTTCCCTCTCCTTCCCTTACTCTCTCTCTTTCCCTCTCTCTCTCTTCTCCTCCTTCTCTCTCATTCTTGCTCTCTCCATTACCCTCTTTCCCTTGCTTTCACTCTCTCTCCTCCTCATTCCCTCTCCCTCCCTCTCGTGCGCTCGCCATCTCTCTCTCCCTCTTTCCCGCTCCCTCTCTCCTCTCCTTTTTTACCTCTCCTTCCCTCTCTCTCCCTCTCCTTTCCCTCTCCCTCTCTTCTCTCCTTCTTTCCCTTCCCCCTCTCTCTCCATTTCCTTACCTGTCACTCTCTCCCCATCTCTCTCACTCTCTCTCCTCTCCCTCTTTCCCTCTCTCTCCCTCTCTCTCTCCCTCTCCTTCTTTCCCTCTCCCTTCGACCCCTCTCTCTCCATCTCCTTCCCTCTCTCGCTCTCTTTCTGTCTCGCCCTCTCTCTCTCTCTCTCTTGCGCTCTGTCTCGCTCCATCTGTGTGTTTTTTTCTCTTTCCCATTGCCTCAGCATCCCGGAGCCACCAGCGCCAGCCGGCAGCATCATCACAGAGGAGGGGGGACTTTTTTTCACCCCCGCACACAAGTGGACTGACAACAAAACACACGTACGGGAAGGGCAGTCAGTTGGACCAGGGGAAAGCGGTATCATGCTGACCTGTAGTAAGAAGAGGCTCAGCGCCGGCAGCTTCACGTCGGTTGGGGTCCTGTAAGCGCCTCCCATCGCTCAGCCCTCCACCCACCTTGAGCACTGCCTGCTGCCGCGGCTGCCGAGAGGCTGGCTGGAATGACCCTGGAGAACAGGAAGCACAAGAAGATGCGTTCAGGGGGGCTGGCGCCGAGGTGGACAGCCTGATCCTTCATCCGCGGACAGCGCGGCGCATACGTGCCCATGTAGGAGGGCATGGCTGCATAGAGTCACCACACTGGACTAAAGGAAAAAAACGCACAGGTGAGATAACAACCTTGTGCATATTTAGTTATGTTAATCTGGGTAATATTTGGATATTTGCTGCAGGTTTCTTTTTTTTTTTTTGCCGTGACGTGTCCTGTTGTGCTGCCATTGCCGCGCTGTCATTGATTAGAAAGCAGATGTGGATGAGCGCTGTGGCAGCATGATAATGGAAGATGTCTCCTGGAGGACATGCTCCGATATCCATCACACGGAGTCTCGTGAGGGTGGTATTAAGGGGAGGGAGGGAAAAGGAAAGTGAAGGTCTGTGGTGTTTCATGTCTTTTAAGTGAGTGTCACGTCCTCTGGGGTACTGATGTTTATGTCCAGATCTTTTGGCTGAGTTTAGTTTTGGATTTTGGTTGATGATTTACGGTCGAGTGCCAGTACCAAGTATTGATAATAAACACAAATAAATAGACTAGTTCTCAAGAGGATATTGGAATAAATAATATATATTTATTTATTTATTTATTTATTTATTTTTTTGGGGGGGGGGGTCCTGTATTAAAAGTATGAGTGGTATTGGTACTTGGGATCAGTAATTTCAAGATCTGAGTACTTGTACTGGAATTTGACTGGAAAGAAAAGTTGTATCAAATATCCCTAATACTTTCTGTGTTTCCTAATTACTTTCTTTGGGCGGGTACTAATGTCAGTATCAGTTTCAGACCAACACTGGGCCCTATTTGAAGGTATCGGTACTTGCGACAGAAGTCGAAACTAATATCGGCCCATCTATTGGAGCAATTTTATGATCACGAACGAGAAATCCCGAATAAAAAATAAAAGAGAGATTCCATTAATTTCATGAAATTTAAAGGGGGATAATGCTACATTCTCCTGAGAGCCAGCTTATTCATTTGTGTCCACTGTTGTGTCCATTTTGTCCCAGCAATACAGCAAAGTGAATTGCAACCAACCCAAATTCATGAGACATCATTGGAAAGCCCAGGATGTCCTCTCCTGAATACACACAAACTTGGTAGGGTAACTCAAATACCTGTATGTGAAATGTTATAACCCAAAAACGAATGTCCACTATAGTGGACACAAATGTAGAGGCTGGGTCTCAAGAGGATAATGACACAATGGAGCTGAAATTTCTAGCAGATGGTTAAGACATGTCAAACGTCAACATGCAACGATTCTTACATTTCTATGCGATTGCAGTTGGACGTGTGAGATTTTGTGTACAAAAATAATCCTTGTCCAAATTTTGAACCATATAAAACCATTATATTACGATTTTTAATTGCATTTTAATAGGATTTATTAAAATATATTTCCCTGAAATTTCTGCAACATTCTGTTGAGTGGCAGTCAAACTATGTCAGCAAACAGAAAATTCTTTGTTGACTTTCACCTCAACACAGTAGGTAGCGGTAGAGACCAGTTAATGGCTATGTCTTAAAAGACTACAAAGACAGACAATACCATTTTTCATTTTTGTGGGTGCAAATAAATGTGACCTACATTTGTATGGATAGAACTGATGTCACTGAACAATTTGAGTGGTTGAAGGAAAAAAAAAATCTGAAATAACTTTAATTATTGTATCTTTAAAAGCAATCACAAAATTAAGAAAATCGTGCAATGTGTATAGTTTGCGAAGTGTGTGCACAAGGGTGTTGAATGAAAATGACATTACATATGCTTAGGGTTCAGGTAAGAACCAATCACGGCTCAGCTTGTGAACATCACATGACCAAACCCCAAAAAAAGTGAGCCGTGGTTGTTACCTGACCCTTGAGCGGATGTGATGACATTTTCAGGCCGCAGCAAGTATCAAATATCTTTTTAGACATACAGTATTTTTTAAATATATTTCATAAATCTTCACTGCGGAAAACGGCTAAATAAGCGTACGATCCCTTTAAACAAATTTTCCGTAATTCCTGCCAGCAGCTGGAAAAAAAGGCCTTAAGCTTCCCCTCCAAATTCTCCTCTAATCAACTTAGTCTCATTACACGAGTGTAAAATGGTTACTGTGCTTTTCATTTTCATTGGACGTCAAACAGAAGCAGCGACGGCGAGCCCAAAGTGCATTTGAGAGATTGGCTAGCGGTGGATGTGCTTATTCAGTGCTTGCCCGTGGCTGAGAGAGATGAGCTGTCCGCTGCTGTTGCGTGGAGCATACATCACCGCATGCAAGGGCCGAGCACCCGGGAGGAATCAACACAAGGAAAGCCATTACTTAGATGACCGGGCTCCTCTGATCTCATCGTGTGGCGGGACGGGTTATATGGAGACGCTGGACATAGGCGGACGGAGGGGAGGAGACAGGTAGAGCTCAGGAGAGACAGAAGGCTCTCTTTAATGTCGAGATTTATTCGAGAAGGCGGCGGCTGGTTGCAGAAAGTGAGGCGGCTGATTGTCAAGGCCGCAAAACATCTATATGGAATCCACTCAGGCCCGCAGTGGTCATGCCGGCAAAGTGATGTGGGCGTCTAAAGGTTGATTTGATGTTCTTTTTGCAGGGACCATGTCGCGCAACAAAGCATTTAGAATCAGTCTGTCAATGTATCATTTTAAGCGGTTTGATTTCGGCTTCAAAAGCTTAGCGTGGACTAGTCGCTGTACGTCAGAGGAACGCAAACAGCTGCTACGGCTCGCTGACTTTCTTGGACACATATGGGGGTGCAGTCAAGCATGTGCCAAAACACACAAATAAACAGGAAACGCTCATGTAGTGACACCATTTAACATGAGTGGCTTCTTTGTAGGAAGCAGGAGCTAAAACCTACTGCAAATTTTGGATTATAAGACACATCGGCATTTAAAACGCAGCAGCAAATATTGAGCAAATAAAATAAATAAAAAATTGTCACAGATAAGCATATATATACAAGTATATATATATATATATATATATATATATATATATATATATATATATATATATATATATATATATATATATATATATATATATATACTGTATATATTAACTGCCTGGTTAGAGCAACAAAATGTCTTCAACACAGACTAAACATAACTTAATGTTTAGAAATAAAATAATCAACAACACACTCAAATTGTTAGAATATTGCATCAATACAACAACAATATATCTTATATGTTTACAAGTGGGCGGCTGGTGCCGCAGTGAATAGCACGTCCGCTTCACAGTTCATAGGTTACAGTTCAAATCCACTTTGCTCCGGCCTTCCTGTGTGGAGTTTGCATGTTCTCCCTGAGCCTGTATGAGCCTCTCCGGGCACTTCCACGCTCCAAAAACATGCCTGGCAGGTGAATTGGACATACTGAATTGTCCTTAGGTGTGATTGGGTGCGTGAATGGTTGTTGGTCTCTGTGTGCCCTGCGATTGGCTGGCAACCAGTTCAGGGTGTCCCCCGCTTACTTGCCCGAAGTCAGCTGAGATAGGCGCCAGCAAGCCTACGAACTCTGAGGGGATAAGCGGCTCTAGAAAATGGATAGTTGACTAGTAAAATATCAGTCCTCAAAATCTCAATATCAATACTTCGACAGCATCTTCTTCTGTTTTTTTACCAGGAGATTGCCCTCTGGGGGCTGGCAAAAAAAACAACAAAAACCTTCAAATACACCACACTGAGCTATAAGCTGCAAGGTGCAACGTGTGAGAAAAAATGAGCAGCTTACAGTACAAAAGTGACGGTATTTTAATTTTTATTTTAATGCATTAATACATGATTTTCTGTCTTTAATATATCGAGTCTTGATAGTGGCACATCCTCATAATCAGCAGACTCAATTTGAACTTGGATGCAAAAAAAAAGATCGAAACATCACTACCTAAATTGTGATCAATTTTTGGATTAATACTTTCCTATGCAAGTTTCTGAATCATTGGCAAGTAATGACAAAACAAAATGTCTTGTGCTGTGACGCTAACAGCAGTGACTTGAAGAAACAAAATAAATGTTTCATAAGCATGACTCTGCTATTATTTTAGGATTCAAAAGTATAAACAATGATTTACCAGTGTATATCAATAAAACATCTCTCTCTCTTCATGTAACAAGTGGCACCATAATGAGCAGTTAGCCAGCCAGTAGCTAGCGTTCAAGCAGCTAGCATTAGCGGTTGGCTGCAACGCCTGAACATAATTCAAACTCACATTCGTATCATCTCTTTTGCCAACACAACTCTTAAAGACACTCTATTAGCACACACCTGAAATGCAAAGTATGCTTGGTATGGGATCATTTGAAATAAGTGTTGAAAAAAAAGGTGGAGGAAAAAGAATTGTAGTCTTGTGCAATTCCCTGATGTCACGCATTGTGAGTTTTTATGCAACATTTATGGCATGTTTATTGAAAATATTGCTCAACTGCTTTGCTATAACCATGGGATCTGTCTCAGTGGATTAACCTTTGCTGTCTTCCTGAGACAAAATGGACACAATAGTGGACACAAATGAATAGGCTGGAGGATATATCAAGATCAACTCAAAATGTTTTTAACCATCGTGAAGGAACGAATGAATAGAACCACTGCAGCAGCCTGCGAAAAAAGACATGTAAAAATGTGATGGACTATAGAAGCATTTCGAAACATTAAAAAAAAGTGTAGGCCCTCAGTAACAATTAGAGTTTTACGACAGAAGGCAGTTAAATGAGAAATGGCACAATATTTCAGTCTCACTAATTAAGTGCTTAGTAATTGTTAAATATGACTCTCTTTGGCACACACAAATGCTTAAAAAGGTTTTTAATCGATGCGAAGATCTTTATCTCCGGTCTCGTTAGAAATGTTCATAGAATTTTCAAAGCACTGCTGAAAGTCCAACTTGGGGAGGAAACGACATTTGATTTTCACTTCATTTAAAATGGATGCCTATAAGTGTTTTTCTGAGTTTGAATACTGAACAGTATAGTAAAAATTATTCACTAACCATGGTTAGTACAAAACACAAATATGGCCTATCACAAAATAATTGTCACTTTTCTCAAGAGGGGTATGCTATAAGTCCAAAAACTAATCTAAAGGAGGCACAGTACTATACAGGGTACTAAACAGTTCAAGTGAAAAATGACTGCAAAGGGTAACTTTCCAAGCAAGTGATTACTACATTTCATGTGACATTTTGGAAAGATCCTGACTGATAGTTTGCAGTTCTCCCAGATTTATTGCTTTTTTACATTCCGCTGGCTCACAAGACTGTGTCTCATGCATTCTTGATGTGTGCATTGACACAGAGTTGTCAATATCTATCTATCTATCTATCTATCTATCTATCTATCTATCTATCTATCTATCTATCTATCTATCTATCTATCTATCTATCTATCTATCTATCTATCTATCTATCCATCCATCCATCCATCCATCCATCCATCCATCCATCCATCCATCCATCCATCCATCCATCCATCCATCCATCCATCCATCCATCAATCTGTACGTCGCATGTTTGTACAATTGTTGTCATCTCATTTTAAACTGTCTCTGCTACCACAGTGGTGATCGTGTTTAGCTGAAGTCTGTTTCATTTCTGCATGTCTCTGGTTTCCCTGCAAGGATGATTTGTCATCCAGTGTTTGTTGTTCTCATCTCGGAGTGAACACAGTTGCGCTTAGTCCATGCTTCACTTTCCTTCACTCATGTCTAATTGCTGTCAGGAGCAACATTTGATTATGCCGCAAAATTGAACAAAGTGACGACAAAAACTAGAAAACGCTATGCCAATCAGTGATGGTCGGACTTCAAAATAGGTGGAAAATGACAGCTACTGGAATGCTGTCACATTTGATAGTTTTTTGTTTGTTTTATTTCGGCTTCAACATTGTACTGGGTTGGATATTACTTGCTGTCAGATGAGGACTGTTACAATGATAGCAGGTTAACAAAGTAGCAGTTTCTATAACTCCTCTGGACACAAATTAGTTTGTGGAATTTAACCAAAGTGAAAGTCAACCACTGTAAACAGAATGCGATCATGGGTTCCATTTTGACTGGATGTATGGATGGAGATATGGATGGATGTATGGATGGAGATATGGATGGATGGATGGAGAAAAGGATGGATAATAAATGGATGATGGACAGAAAGCATGGATGGATGGATGGAAGGAAGGACCATGGATGGAGATATGGATGGATAAAAGATGGATGATGGCCAGAAAGAATGGATGGATGGATGGATAAAAGGTGGATGGTGGACAGAAAGGATGGATGGAGATATGGATGGATAAAAGATGGATGATGGACAGAAAGGATGTATAGATGGATGGATGGATGGATGGATGGATGGATAAAAAGTGGAGGATGGACAGAAAGGATGGATGGATGGATGGATGGATGGAATGGCCATGGATGGATGGATGCATGGATGGAGATATAGATGGATAAAAGATGGATGGTGGACAGAAAGGATGGATGAATGGATGGATGGAAAGAGATATGGATGGAGAAAAGATGGATGATGGACAGAAAGGATGGATGGCTGGATGGATGGATGGATGGATGGATGGATGGATGGAAAAAAGGATGGAGAATAGATGGATGATGGACAGGAATGGTGGACAGGATGATGGATGATTAAAAATGATGGATGGCTGCATGGAGGGAAGTACCAAGGATAGATGGATGGATGATGCATAGATGGATGAATGGATGATTGGATCAATCGATCGCTCGATAAATCAATGGATGGATTGACGATGGTTTGGATTGACAGAAGGATGGAGGATCTAGACAACTAATGCTGCGTTTCCACTGCACAGTATCAATTAGCCTTAGCTTATCTCTTTATTGCTGTTTGCTTATATACAGCAAAAACATGTCATGGGAAAAAAAAATGTGACATTGGACACATCAGTCAGACCAAAACACACTTAACACGCAAAAGTAATGGGCGCAAACAAATGTCCAGTATTCAGAAGTGCCTGTTAGCCATGATAAATAAGACTTTTTTTCCTTCCGGTATTACTAGGTTAAAATGCATATTAATCTATCTCTCTTGCTATCACATGTCTAAATTTCACATTTCTGCTCTGCAGCGTAGTGCAGAACCCTTACCTAACTTGGCCAGCATCCCAAACTATCAACAGGGATTTCGAAGAGAAAAACACTTGAAACAAAAATACATTTTTGCTGATGATACAACCCCGCAAGAGAAATTCAAACTAAAATAAGCGTGTTGCCTCACTGGCTTTTTTTTTTTTTTTTTACACATATCGGGGGACGTACAGTATCTTTTACATCATGCTGCCTGATGTGCATTGTGTGCATTGTACAGATGTCATTAATAGCAGAAGGAGACATTATGTTCTACCTGTTTCTATGCACTCAGGTAGAACACTCCTGCACTGTGATTCTATCTTTTGCTTTGTTTGGCAAAAGAGTCTAAACATGGATGGTACTTAATGAATCAAGTACTCAAATAATCGATTACTTTAGGCCTTCAACTACTCATTTACATTAGTACTTGATTACCCCCGCCCCCCCCCCAAAAAAAAAATAATAAAAATAAACTCCAGGTTATGGCATGCCTGCCTCATATTTTTCTCACATTACGAAGTAGAATACTCCGTTTTTTTGTCCCCTCTTTACGGCATTTTTCCCACTTTACGACATCAACAACTGTCATGACCTGTAGGGTTGGCTGTGTTTATGTTGTTTTGCCTCCTTCCTCAGGCATTTTTAGGTTTATTTTCTGGTCGCATCAAACTGCCTGTGCTCCAACATGTCACTAAGATGTTGGTCTGCGAAAGTTCGGTGTCATGGTGTCACTAATATATACGAACACTATCGTATTTATTATGGATTTTAGTGCTTAATTCCAACTAGAATTGGTTAGCCATGGGTCCCAAGATTGCTAGTTATGTTAAAGGGAGAAGTAAGAAGATGATTAGGATGGAAATGAAGCTGGACATAATCAAGAAATGCGAAGAAGGCTAGACTAGGCTAGGCTACCCTCGCTAGGGTTAATGGCTGTATGCAGCTCAAGTCAACGTCACTCAAAGTTAGATAAACTTTCATTTTTCTTTATGTGTATTTTTATTTATGATGTTATTTTAATTGTATACATGTATATTATGTATAAGTAGCACTTACTATACTATGTTGATACCTGGGATTGAAAGTTCAGTCTCTTTAAAAAACAATGATATGAAAACAAAAATATGATTTTGGATGCTTTAGGGATTGAATGAGTTAAATATCGCCATGTTACTTTGTGAGTGAGTTTCTTTAGAAAAAAAAAAACAACCACAACAGAATTTTAGCACATTAAACATACCTACTAATTAACCCTTATGCTTGGAAATGATTGCTATCACGATATTGGCCACCACGATCAATTGGTCTGATCCTCGACGATATTAACATTTCAAACCCAACACTACAAGTCAGCACTTTGTCATCCTACCGCTAGGGGGCAATGTTTCCCACATTTGCGTGACACAAGCCTCTTATTTTCTCATCCTAATATATTATTTACCAGTGTGGAATGGCATTGAGTTTCTCACCTGATCCCTAGTTAAATGCAGTGCGAGCTGTCAATTGAGACCCATTTTGAAAAAGACGATTGGCAAAAATTGGAATAAATTCGGTTTGAAATGACAGAAAGTGACGTTTTGACCGCTAATTGATTAAAATTAGCTTAAAAATAAATAATGTGTGTGGTTCTACTTAGGCGTCTTTTTTTCACTGGTTTGCAATCAGCAAGTAAATTAGCTGTGATGCCCTGTATGTTTATGCCATATTTATTGTTTATTTTTTTAATTTATATTAGTTCATTGTTATTATTTGTAGGTATCAAGCTTTTAAAGCCATGTTTATATACTGCTTGATTAAAAGCAGGGCAATAAATAGACATATTTGACCAAACATGATGAATAATTGTGATTAATAATCGCAATTCCAATATTGACCAAAATAATCCAGATTATTATTTTGATCATTTTGGGTCATTTTTTCTACATCATTCTCGTAAATAATTTAGCCAGGGAATGGCATGATAACTAAGTGATTATGCTGTCTAGCAATTTGACATGTTGTCACCATCTAGATGAAATTTCAGCTCTCTAGTGTCTTCCTTAATTGTTTTCCCTTAGATGTGAAACGCCTTTGATGTAAAAATCAAAGATTTGGACAAAATACTGCTGTTACTGAAAAATGAACATAACTGGTTAAAATGAAATCATGGATTTTCCTTTCGCATTTTTCAGTTCGATTTTCAGTCCACTGAATACTGTCATTAATCCCTATGGCGACGTGTTGGTATCGTCTTGTCGCTGCGATAATAACCACCACAAGAACCACATGTTCGAACATCCCAAAAAGCCCACCTATGTGTCTGCAAGCATTCAGAAAATAGATGACTGCTGTGTTTTCTGCAGGCTCTCTGGCTCTTATGATATTAGGCTTACTTTGCGGCCCTTTTCATTTGTCAAAACAGGAAAACAAGGACCTTGAATGCACCTTAGGTTTATGGGCAGTAAAGAGCAAAACATTCATTTATCAAGAAAGGACACTTTTGGAAAGAAAAAAAAAACATTGAGGAAATGTTGCAGTCGTGGGACTAAGAAAGGTGATTCTGTAAGCTATTGATAAGCATTTGCCAAAGAAACAAGTTAAAGGTTAAACAAGCAGTTGTTAGAAATGTCTTTACTCGATACAGTATTTCAAAATATTTTAATGGCATTTTATTACTGACAAAATCGTCAATATGCATACAATCTGTGTATTGTATATTTCCTTTACAATAATATTTTTAATGCAGTTATCAAATGTCCATGAAAATTATTGCCTTTTAATATGGTGACACGAACAACTTCAGCTAACACGAACTGCTGTTAGCCGCAACAGGCACTTGCTGCTAAAAGCCAACTGAAGTCAGCCCTCAAGCTTGTCTCATTAGGGTAATTAATATAAGTAAGAATATAAAAATGACATTTGAGCATCAAAACTCGGCTTATGTGGCTGACAGATCAATCTCCTCGAATGGTGTCGAACTAAAAAGAAAAAATGTGTTTTATATAGGGGGGATTACGGTATTATGTAATACGTACATTATGTGCACCGGCAGCGACAAACCATTTGACAGAACATTACATTTATTCCATTTTATTCTTGACTGATAATGTTTTAGCATGTGCATTTTTGCATTTTAATATGGTTAATATGTTTGGGTTAAGTATGGAAATAGACCCCATAATCAAGACCGTGCCTCATAATACTGTGCGCTGTATGGTGCAGAAAAAATGGCATGTATTTATTTAGTAGTAGTGGGACACCTTCACTACTTTGTTTATTTATTTAACATATGCCTCGTGTCACTGAAAAAGAGATGGCGGGCCGCAAATGTCCCCTGGGCTTTAGTTTGAACGCCACTGGTATTATACTGGCTGCCAATTACATAACTCAGATTTTGCACAGTGTCACTATCACAGTCTGTGATGTCATTTGTTCAAGAATTTTGGTACAAACTCATGTTTGATATGAAATACATTTGAATTGTGATAAGGCCAAATGGGGAAGAGAAAATGCAATGAACTCGTCATATCCCGCACTGTTATTATGGTCTCCAATGTCATAAAAAGGTAGCCCGTATTGGTCCATTTCATTTATCCAAACTGGCAGTCGTGCTCTGGGCTTTACAGCCATCTATGTCATGATGAGCGTCATCAACATTTTCTTTGTAATTGCCTCGACCTTCTACCTACGGAGGCACATCTGCATTCTTTCTCTCGCTATGTAATCATCATCATGATCATCAAGTGAGATGAGCTTTGGGAAGGCAAGGTCATGAGAGCCCTCTGCTTTTGTTACGCTCGGCATGCATGATTTGTGATGAACATAGGCCATATAACCTTCATTTTCATCACGGACGATACTTTATTGTCCTTTAAGGGGACATTCAACATATACTCTGCTCCAGTTTATTTTTGTAGTTTTTACGTACATAAATGTCAAAAGCAATGGATTAATCCACAATTAATCGATTAAAAAATTAATCGCCAACTGCTTTTATCATCAAGTAATTGTTTGGAAGAAATCTATACATAGAATAGTGTGATTAATATGTGGTAAATAAGTTTACTGTATACTTTATATGAAGAGGGATAGTTAATGAGTAAATTTGTATGTACAGTATGTGTATACTGTATATTATCTGTTTATATTAATAGCAGTGTAGCGGTTTAGTATGCATATGCAGGATACTAGATTATATTAATTATATTATGGGGTACTGCGTCTTATATTTATAGAGATATTTATGTAACCAGTGTATTTTTCTTAATTTAAGTACAGTGTATGTTTATAAGAATATTTTTCATTTTATATATTTTATAAATTATTTTTCTATGTATAATTATATATCATGTATTTCTACAAGCATATATCAATGTAGCGATATTAGGATATATGTAATATGTATTATATATGTTATAATACAAGAATACTTCAAATGAAATTTTAAAAAAGTATTTTTACTTCTTCCTACTTTTTGAACAGAGTGCATTATGTTTGTTTTATGTTTTTTCAATGGGTACTTTTGCATTATAGATGAAACAAGTCCTAGAAGAGTTCAGTAATATGCCACCAATACGGTGAGGCCAACTTCAAAACAAACCTGAGTTCAAGTGTGAATCGCGCTATCAAGGATGCAAATCCTTGTCAATTAATTACGATGACATCACCTGTTACCAGTGATTAGCAGCGGCTCAAACGTTAGCATCTCGAAGCACTACCAGCATTCGATACTAACAATGTTCGCAGCTAACAGCACTCAATTGCCCATTGGGTGGCAAAAGCTGTTGGGAATACTGTTCCAAGGCAGTTTAATAGAGGTGACTGACTACTGAACCCGTTCCTACTGATCACTTTTAACAAACCTCGCCACCTCAAATGCACTGTTTTAGCCTGCATAAATGACTAAAACACATGGGGGAATATTTGTCAAAATTTCACATTTTTTTTTAGAAAGCAAAATATAATAAAAGAAGAGTTCACCTTAATAGACTCACATTCTAAACTTATTATGGAGTAGAAGGAGTAGAAGAAACTACTGCATTTTTAGGAACATAAGCCCCACTGGTTTGAGCAGCAAAAACAAAAAAAAAATTGTCAGGGACAAGCCGCACTGGACTATATACCACATGTCATAACATCACATATTTACACAGAAAGATGGTATACGGTAAGTTTATACTTTTTTTCTCCTTTTTTTGTATTTTTATATATATATATATATATATATATATATATATATATATATATATATATATATATATATATATATATATATATATTTATTTATTTTTATTTTTTTTATTTTACCTGCCTTCAGTAACACTGTCAAGATATATGTAAACACATCGCACATAATTCATGTATACAATCATACACACACACACACGCACACACACACACACACACACACATACTTGTTTTTGTTACATTGATGGGACACAAGACCAGACCCCCCTTTGTGGGAACCCACCTTTCTGAAGGCTCTACAGCCCTGAAAAAAATCAGGCAACATCCTAAAATCGGGGGAAAAATTATCATCACTTCAAATTCCCATTTAGGCAAAGTTTGAGGAATTGACCTGAATACAGACTGCCATGTGGGGACATGTTTGGTTTTCATCACTTCTGGGGTTAGTATCTATACACACCGTCTGGCTTTTCTGGCTTTGTGGGTTTCCCTTACACACTACCTGGTTTTTCTGCCATCCTGGGTACCACTGACACACGGTTTGGTTTTAGAACCTTCCTGGGTACCCCTCACACACGGTTTGGTTTTAGAACCTTCCTGGGTACCCTTCCATAGTCCTTTACACAAATGTCAGACAACTCGTATTATCACTACTTTGTGGAGCCATTCCACATTTGTCACTCCAAAACAGTAATGTGAAACAACTGGCAGACTCATGTTAGTATTCTGTATATGGAGAATTGTTTTACAGTTTTTTTTTTCATGAGAATAACCAGTATTATATTGAATCTGCTCAGACTGAAGGCATCACACACTACTGCAAAGCCACTTGACGAATTTGTCAAGGGGACACAGGCATTTATCCTTTTCCCTTCTGAACTTTTAAATTGTTCGATACAGCACAAGCATGTTAGATTTTGTAGGTTTTGAAAACACTGTTTTGTGGTTTTTGAGTGCTAAGTGTTATTTTTCAAGGCACTTATCGCAATCACTGTTCCGTGGGACAGTGTAATGAAGGGCATCATGTGTTTATCGATGTCCAGGATCTCCTCCTTTACCCAATGCCTCTTTGACAGGGTTCCGACCTTTAAAAAAAGAAAAGAAAAACATAACAAATCAAAAACACTTAAAAAACAATCTTTAGCACAATTCATTCAAGACCGTTTCACAGTGCATTTAGTTCAGCATCCCAACTAACCCATTCATTGATGTGCTGTCGCAGTGCAACTTCATCCTGCCTTTCCACCACATACAGTATACAGTAGCTGTGTGTGATTGGTGCATTGGTGCATTGGTCTGCCCACGTAACATGGTCTACTGTGATGCACTTGTAATATATGCCAGTCAGCCTTGTTACAATGTTTACAAAAATCTCTCTTGCGTTTGTAGCGGAAAAACATAAATCTCAACATAAATTTCATACTTTTACAACTTCTGGCCCTCATAATAGAAAGATTTGAGAAAATAGGTGAAGCCAATTAATATAGGTTATACCAAATAACTCGCTCTTGACTGGATTGCACTCTTCTCAATGACATTTGAGTAATACATTGCCTACTGATACTGAAAATCACCAAAGTTGGAAATGGTGACAAAGATAGCCCCTGAAGCAGCCTAAAGTCTCCGTATGAGATAGCATAAGTGATTGGTAGATTCTGAGCCCATTATCAATTGAGAGAAGAGGCTATTTATGATATCAGTTTTGTACGTCAAAGACGAAAAAGACTGTTAGCTGCCATTTATGGGAGCAGTTTGAAATATTTTACGGGGTCCCCACAAACATAGTAAAACAAGCACCAAGAGTGTGTACCACATGGACATAATACCTGACTGGACCCCACAAAACCAGAAAGATCGGAGTAATTGTCAAAGCAGACACACTGTTTTATAGACATAAGACTGAGTTGACCAAAAGGCTCAACTGGACCCCACAAAACACAACAATCTGAGTAAACCCTATATCAGACTGAAAACTTGATTGACTATCACAAGGGAGCACAACATACTTTGCAAGACTTGTGTAATCTGCAGAAGTCTATGAGACAGAAACGTCAACTGCTTAAGACCAGTCAGGTTGAGCCGATGGGATGCGTACCTTTATCCCTAAGCTTGCAGATATCTGAAAAGGCTGCTGTGCAGCCCTGGTCATCGCCGGCTCTGCAGATTCGGTCATAGTCGATTATCCTTCATCCTAAACATGTTGAACATTGATATAATTTATAAAGTAATAGGACATAAATCACCTTTTCATACTTTTATGACTTTTGGCCCTTATACAATAAACATTTTAGAAATTATGCGAATCCACTTCATCGAGTTTATTCCAAATGACTTGCGCTTGACAGTATTGTGCTGTTCTGTATGACATTTGAGCCCTATGTTGCCTACAGAAAACCACCAAGAGTGGAAATGGTGCACACGATAGCCAGACACAGCCTAAAGTCTCCGTATATGACTTCTTGAGTGGCTGGTAGATTCTGAGCCCATTATCAATTACGAGAAGACACAATTTCTTATTGCAGTTTTGTCCGTCATAGATGAAAATCACTGTTAACTACCATTTATGGGAACTATTTAAAATATTTTACGGGGTCCCCACAAACACAGTAAAACAAGCAACAAGTGCTGACTGGACCCCACAAAACCAGAATGTTTGTAGTAAGTGTCAAAACAGACACACTGTTTTACAGAGATAAGACTGAGTTGACCAAAATGCTCAACTGGACCCCACAATACACAACAACCTGAGTAAATCCTATATCAGACTGAAAACTTGATGGACTATCACGAGGGAGCACAACATACTTTCCAAGACTTGTGTAATTTGCAGAGGTCTATGAGACAGAAATGCTAACAGCTTAAGGCCAGTCAGGTTGAGCCAATGGGATACGTACCTCTATCTCTGAGTTTGTAGATCGCTGAGAAGGCTGCTGTGCGGGCCTGGTCATAACCGGCTCCGCCCTTTCGGTCAGTCAATTGTGATTGTCCTTCATCCTAAACATGTTGAACATTGATATAATTTACAATGTAATAGGACATAAATCACCTTTTCATACTTTTATGACTTTTGGCCCTTATACAATAACCATTTCAGAAATTATGTGAATCCAATTTAAAGAGCTTATTCCAAAATGACTTGCCCTTGACAGTATTGTGCTGTTCTGAATGACATTTGAGTCCTACGTTGCCTACAGACAACCACCAAGAGTGGAAATGGTGCACAAGATAGGCAGACACAGCCTAAAGTCTCCATATGTGACGCCTTGAGTGGCTGGTAGATTCTGAGCCCATTATCAATTACGAGAAGACACAATTTCTGATTGTAGTTTTGTCCGTCAAAGATGAAAAACACTGTTATCAACCATTTATGGGAACTATTTAAAATATTTTACGGGGTCCCCACAAACACAGTAAAACAAGCAACAAGTGCTGACTGGACCCCACAAAACCAGAAAGATCGGAGTAAGTGTCAAAGCAGACACACTGTTTTACAGACATAAGACTGAGTTGACCAAGTTGCTTAACTGGACCCCACAATACTCAACAATCTGAGTAAACCCTATATCAGACTGAAAGCTTTATTGACTATTACGAGGGAACACAACATACTTTCCAAGACTTGTGTAATCTGCAGAGGTCTATGAGACGGCAACGCCAACAGCTTAAGACCAGTCAGGTTGAGCCAATGGGATACGTACCTCTGCCTCTGAGTTTGTAGATCACTGAGAAGGCTGCTGTGCGGCCCTGGTCATCACTGGCTCTGCAGATTCGGTCACAGTCGATTGTCCTTCATCCTAAAAATGTTGAACATTGATATAAAATATGAAGTAATCTTACATAAATCACCTTTTGAAACTTTAATGACTTTTGGCCCTCATACGATATACATTCTACTCAATAGAGCTGACATTTGAGTCCTATGTTGCCAACAGAAAACCACCGAAGTGGGAAACGGTGCACAAGATAGCCTGACACAGCCTAAAGTCTCCGTATGTGACGCCTCGAGTGGCTGGTAGAATCTGAGCCCATTATCAATTACGAGAAGACACAATTTCTGATTGTAGTTTTGTCCGTCAAAGATGAAAAACACTGTTAACTACCATTTATAGGAACAATTTAAAATATGTTACGGGGTCCCCACAAACACAGTAAAACAAGCAACAAGTGTGTGTATCACATGGACACAATACTTGACTGCACCCCACAAAACCAGAAAGATCAGAGTAATTGTCAAAGCAGACAAACTGTTTTAAACACATAAGACTGAGTTGACCAGTATGCTTGGCTGGACCCCACAACACAAAACAACAGTTATATATGTAACAGTGGTTATATCAACCCCGGATGACTGCCAGAGGCGGTGATAAAAGCACGGAATAAGCCTTCGCACAAGCGCAAGATGAGAATGTATACCATCAAAAACCTCATGTATAGGACACCAGGGACATATATAAGGCAGCGTCACCCGTTAGTCTGTCCCTCAGAACAGACTCGCGCAAACAACGTGAGGACAAGGAATTCGAATGACAAGTAACTCTAGTGGTCATTCGGGGATCATAGAACCACTATTAAACACGTAACTGTCGTTCTATTTCACCCCAGAGGCAGTGGTAAAAGCTAGGAATGACGAATAACAGCGAAGTCACGAGGAGACCACGCTATTCACCTCAACCTTACATAGATGCCCCCGAGGAGCCCAGGAGCATATACATAGAATGGGGGGCTGCAACATCCACATAGTAGAACCTGGCAAAAGTGTCAGGTGACGACAAGGAAGCAGCAGCACAAACATTCTCAAAGGGAACCCCTTTCAGTCGAGCTCAAGAAGTCGCGACACTCCTAGTAGAATGGGCTGCAGACACTCGAAGGTAAGGGGTGTTCCAAATCCCCGCAAGCATGCGTGATCACGTTAACGGTCCAGTGAGACAAACATAAGGACATAAGGAAGCAGTGCCCGCACAGGGCACTAGAAGACGGCAGAGGTCCCAGCGTCCCCAGGCGGGGCACGAAACAAATGATACGCAAAAGGTTTGTTGAGATAGGGAGAGGGTTGCAACTTCAGAACAAAAGCGCTTTCTGCTACAGAGTGACTGCACCTCCATCAGGGTGCCTGTTGACGCAGGAAGGGATGACAGGACAGGGCATGCAATTGCAACTCATTTGGCCCAGACAACGACGAACAAAAACGCAGTCTTCAGAGAAACCCACTTGAAGGCACCTCACACAGGGGTTCAAAAGGAGGCTGGCACAAGAAATTAAGTACTACGCACAGGTTCCAGGCACCGGTGCATGGCACACTGTAGGGTCGGAGACACCGGGCCCCTTTCATGAAGAAGAAACAAGCAAGTGGCGCCGTATCACGTCGCCATCAACCGCCGCGTAGCGGGCCGCATTGGCAGCGACATACACCTTCAACATGGAAGGTGAGCGACCCTTATCCAAGAGAGACTGCAGAAATTCCAAGACAGCAGGAACAGAGGAAGCCACTGGGTCCGTGGCAAGCGTCATGCACTACGACACAAAGAACTCCCATCTGTTGTTAGACAACAAGCGCGTGGAAGGAGCCCTGCCGTTGACAATAATGCACCTGACTGAATCAGAGCAGCAGCTCAGCAATGGGTCAGGCCCCTCAGAGGCCACACACACACAGGCGAAGTCAATGAGGGTGGGGATGCCACACGGGCTGGAACCTGCCAAGGGTCGGCAAAACACAGGCTGTGGAGCAGAGGGAACCATGTCCGTGTCGGCCAAAACGGCCATCAGCTACAGGGTGTGGCCCTCCTGATGGACCCTCTGAAGCATCGTCCAGATCAGGGGAAAGGGGGGGGGGGGGCGTATGGGAGACAAAACGGCCATGAGTGCGCCAGGGCATCCTGCCCCAGTGGACTGCTGACCTCCATCAGAGAGAACCAAAGGGGACAGTGAGTCCACTCTAGCATGGCAAAGAGGTCGACCTCCACTTGGCCGAAACGAGCTCATATGCAAGCACAATCTCCGGCTGTAGACGCCACTCCCCTGGCGCTGAAACCCCACGAGACGAGTCCGCTACCTGGTTCAGGACACCCGGAAGGTAGGCAGCCTGCAGACTGAGCTGATGGGTGGCAGCAATTAAAGAAGGGCTCCAGCGACCAACAACAGCCTGATGGACCTGGTACCCCCCCGATGATTGATGTGGAAAACTGTCGAGGTATTGTCTGACCGCACAAGGACGTGCCGACCCCGAAGTAATGGCAGGAAGGGGATGAAGGCCAGCTGCATGGCTCGAAGTACCAGGACATTGATGTGGTCTGCGGTATCCGCCGACGACCAATGCTCCTGAGCGAGCCTGTGCTGCCAAACAGCACCCCAGCCAGAGAGACTGGCATCGCTGGATACCACTTGCCGGCGAGACAGCACCACTCCCAGCCGAACGCCAGCAGCCACAAAAGCACATAGGTGCCACAAGGCCAATGCGAGAAGACAGCGACAAGACACCTGTAGGCATCGGTGCCGATGTCTCTTGGCATCCAAGTGAAAGCCACTCAACCATATGTAGGGACTAAGGTATAGGAGCCTCAGAGGAACCACCGCAGTGAGGGTAGTCAACTTGCCTAGCAGGAGTAAAAAAATTCCAAAAGGAAAGCGCGTGTTTAGGCGAAAACCCCCAGGACACGCAAAATATCATTCGCTCGCTGAAGTGAAGGGCGGGGGCCAGCATGGCCATGGAGTCCAGCAACCCCCTAACGAAGGTGTTCTGTTGTGACAGAACCAAAGACGACTTCACCCTAATCCCCAACCGAGAGATGTGACGAAGCAGCACGGTAGTTAGTATCCCTGACCACCTGAGCACGAGACAGCGCGAAGGTCAGTCCAGGTACGGGAGAATTTTCCTACCTTTCGCCTGCAGGGGAGCAAGGGCAGCCTTCACGAAGTGAGTGAACACCCTTGGTGAGAGTGAGTGGCCGAACGGAAGCACCTGGAACTGCCAGTGGGCGCCCCTGAAAGCAAAGCGCAGAAAACGTCTTCTGATGAAGCGCGATGGAGACAGGAAAGTGAGCGTCTGTAAGATCGAATGATGTGAACCATTCGCCAAGACTGACAAACCGCAATACGTCAGACGTTGTAAGCATGCAAAACGGCACTCTCTTGAGGTAACGATTGAGCCCTCTCAAGTCCAAAATCGGGCGAAAACAACTTGTCTTCTATGAGACAAGGAAGGGGAATAAAAACCCCTGATGAGGCTTAGAAAGAAAACAGGCTCCATGGCCCCTTTGGCCAGGGGAGTAGTAAGCTCCCGATCGAGGGCCAAGGCCTTTGCCGGGGTCAGCGATAAAGGTCTCCCAGACCCAACTTTGTATGGAGGGCAGGCGTCAAAACTGCAATTTACATCCCCGGGACAGGGTGGAAAACACTCAGGGGTCTGTCTGCAAAGCAGCCCACAGCCTGAGCTGCTGAGGGGAAATACACCAGACGGCCGGCCCCAACACCTCAGTCCCGTAACCCACGGGTTCGCGGGGCCTTGGGGGAAGGGGGGTGGCTGGGGATCAACCGCCTGGGGTCTACCGTCAGGCCTCCGACGACCAGAGCGAAATCCACCGGTGGGACAAACTCCACTCACAGCAGGCACACGCGCCAAAGAGCGAGTGTCCACAGCAGCATACCATCTGGGGATACGCAAGGAACTGGGAACCCCATACATTTGGCTACGCAATGAAACACGGTAATGAGGCACATAGGCAGGAAACCGAGGAGGACCATAAATGGCCGAAGCTCTGTCGTGGTCAGAGAGCTGCACACGTACCTAACTGACCCTGAGCGACCGTTCCAGTGTCTCCACTGCACCAGAACCGCAAAATGTTCCAGGGATGACAGTAAAGTCCCGCAGAGTACGCTGAGGACTTAGTCAAGGAGGACTGAGTCAACCACAAAAGGCAGTGTGAACGCACCAAGTAGGACATTGCACGCCCGTGGTCCCTTGTCATAAGGGCAAAAGCATGTACACATGCCTCGCCAAATAACAAAACCGACTCAGTATCTCCTTTCCGCGCCACAGCCATGGCAGTGAACAACAGATGCGAGACAGTGTTGCCAATTTCGAGGCGAGCGCACACAAGCATTATAGGCCCTTGCAACGAGGTCATCCTCCATGCGACATTGTATATTAGCACAACTCCGCGTAATCCGAGCGAGCTCGTCAGGTGACAAGAGCCAAGGAAGCAACATCTTCCTCCACAACCGGCATGCAGTCTAACCCAATGTTAGCAGCATCCTGCAACGCCGGCAATGTACGCCCCTCAGAGGTAAGGCGGGCAAAGGCACTCATATCGGCCCAACAGGACTGCGAGAGATCTAAATAATGCCCACTCTGTGGGACAATTAAGGCCACAGATGGGTGGCCACGCCAGAAAAAGGGATTTCTCCAGGGAGACTGGTGACAAGGAATGTCCACCTTAAACTCCGGCAAAGCAGCGCGCAAAAGGGACATAAGTGAATCCGCATCACCAAATACGGTGAGCGACAAGCCCCTCTCAGAAGGAGGCGAACAAACAGCGGAGTCCCTAGAATCGAAGACTCACGGAAGCATGAGTCTGAAGCAGACAGAGATATAGCATCAACATTCTTGTAAAGATCCGGTGCAACGGCGCCTTGATAAGAGGACAGCTCACCGGAAGCCAAGGCACTCGGGCTGGAGGCGCTCCTGCAACAGTGCAGATATCACTTCCAATTGGGAACGCAAATAAGCAATCTCATCCTCAAAGGATAACCTCGCTAAGAGGAAGAAGCAGGCGGAGCTAGATTGGCAGAGCCTCGTCAGCCAAAGGGTGGCAAGGAGACTGCCAACTCAACAGGCGCAGCCACGGACGTAGCCTTGTTTGAAAGAACTGGTCACATCATCCACAGCCAAAGTCACTTGCGGCAAAGAAGCTGTGTCAACATGCGCCGAGTCACAGCAACGTAAACAGCGGCCACCCTGTGAGTCCGCCAGCACAACACGACAGCCACAACTGGAGCACAGCACAGAGCCCTCCATACGACCGTGAAAAGTGCAACAAAAGCTGTCAAGGCAAGAGCTGGTGCAGGACTCAACCGCTGCGAGCCAGACAAGCAAGAGACACGGGGCCGAGAGCAGATTTGCCGCCAATTGGTGAGAGGAACACACCACAAAAACAGCAACCGGTACGTAATGCAGAGTAACCGCGGATGATGGACAATAGCAACCAGCCAAGATCGTGTGCGAAGCGCAAGCGACGCGGCCAGGACAGATAACAGACGCATTCGCGACACCAAAAGCTGGCGGGTGATCAGGCACACAAAGAACCGTGGAAATTTCACAGCCAAGCAAAAACAAAACACAACTTTATGGCGAGCATGCAACGACGCAACTCACCCCGTGAAGCAAAGCCACAGCAAACGTTGCTCAAGTAATAATGGTAGATAAACCATTTCCACTCTTCGAGGATAAACCAACACAACCATCGCATACACCGGAGGGCAAAGAGTAGACAGCAACCCCGACTGACACAGTCAACGGGCGACACACGACGATAGGAAATAAACCACAAAAGGTGCTGTACTCATATGGCATGCAAACCAACGAGCGAGAAGGTTCTGAGAGACGGACTATATATATATATATAATATATATATATATATATATATATATATATATATATATATATATATATATATATATATATATGTGTCCGTTGTCATATACATGATGTTTTTGATGGTATGCGTTTTGCGCTTGCGCGAAGGTTTATTCTGTGTTTGTAGCACCGCCTCTGGCATCTGGAGGGGGGGAATAGAACAACCCGAGTGAACCCGATACCAGATTGAAAGCTTTAGTGACTATTACGAGGGAACAAAACATACTTTCCAAGAGTTGTGTAATCTGCAGAGGTCTATGAGACGTCTACGCCAACTGCTTAAGACCAGTCAGGTTGAGCCGATGGGACACGTACCTTTATCTCTAAGTTTGCAGATCTCTGAATAGGCTGCTGTGCAGCCCTGGTCATCGCCGGCTCCGCCGATTCGGTCACAGTCGATTGTCCATCCTAAACATGTTGAAAATTGATATAATTTATAAAGTAATAAGACATAAATCACCTTTTCATATCGAGCTTGTTCCAAATGACTTGCTCTTGACAGTGTTGTGCTGTTCCAAATGATGTTTGAGTCCTACGTCCACTGAAGTGGGAAACGTTGCACAAGATAGCCTGACGCCAGCCTAAAGTCTCCGTATTTGACGCCTTGAGTGGCTGGTAGATTCTGAGCCCATTATCAATTACAAGAAGACACAATGTCTGATTGTAGTTTTGTACATCAAAGATGAAAAACACTGATGACTACCATTTATGGGAACAATTTAAAATATTTTACGGGGTCCCCACAAACACAGTAAAACAAGCAACAAGTGCATGTAACACATGGACATAATACCTGACTGGACCCCACAAAACCAGAAAGATCAGAGTAAGTGTCAAAGCAGACACACTGTTTTACAGGCATAAGACTGAGTTGACCAAAATTCTTAACTGGACCCCACAATACACAACAATCTGAGTAAACCCTATAAATGGTAAATGGACTTTAACTTATATAGCGCTTTTCTACCTTGGGTACTCAAAGCGCTTTACACTAACTAGTCATTAACCCACTGATGATGCAGCATCAGGAGCAACTGAGGGTTCAGGATTTTGCTCAAGGACACTTCGACGTGGTCTTGGCGGTCGGGGGAATCGAACCCACAGCCTCTTAGCACGGAGATAACCACTCTACCACCAAGCCATGCAGCCCTATATCAGACTGAAAGTTTTTTGGACTATTACGAGGGAACACAACATACTTTCCAAGACTTGAGTAATCTGCAGAGGTCTATGAGACGGCTACGCCAACAGCTTAAGAACAGTCAGGTTGAGCCGATGGGATACGTACCTCTAGCCCCGAGTTTGTAGATGGCTGAGAAGGCTGCTGTGCAGCCCTGGTCATCACCGGCTCCGCCGATTCGGTCACAGTCGATTGCCCTTCATCCTAAACATGTTGAAAATTGATATAATTTATAAAGTAATAGGACATAAATCTCCTTTTCATACGTTTACGACTTTTGGCCCTTATACAATAAACATTTGAGAAAGTAGTTGAAGCCTCTTGATAGAGCTTATTCCAAATGAGTCGCTCTTGACAGTGTTGTGCTGTTCCAAATGATGTTTGAGTCCTACATCCACTGAAGTGGGAAACGTTGCACAAGATAGCCTGACGCCAGCCTAAAGTCTCCGCATGTGACGCCTTGAGTGGCTGGTAGATTCTGAGCCCATTATCAATTACGAGAAGACACAATTTCTGATTGCAGTTTTGTACATCAAAGATGAAAAACACTGATAACTACCATTCATGGGAACAATTTAAAATATTTTACGGGGTCCCCACAAACACAGTAAAACAAGCAACAAGTGCGTGTATCACATGGACATAATACCTGACTGGACCCCACAAAACCAGAAAGACCGGAGTAAGTGTCAAAGCAGACACACTGTTTTACAGGCATAAGACTGAGTTGACCAAAATTCTTAACTGGACCCCACAATACACAACAATCTGAGTAGACCCTATAAATGGTAAATGGACTTTAACTTATATAGCGCTTTTCTACCTTGGGTACTCAAAGCGCTTTACACTAACTAGTCATTAACCCACTGATGATGCAGCATCAGGAGCAACTGAGGGTTCAGTGTTTTGCTCAAGGACACTTCGAAGTGGTCTTGGCGGTCGGGGGAATCGAACCCACAGCCTCTTAGCTGGGAGATAACCACTCTACCACCAAGCCATACAGCCCTATATCAGACCCTATATCAGACTGAAAGTTTTTTTGACTATTACGAGGGAACACAACATACTTTCCAAGACTTGAGTAATCTGCAGAAGTCTACTGTATGAGACGGCTACGCCAACAGCTTAAGACCAGTCAGGTTGAGCCGATGGGATACGTACCTCTAGCTCTGAGTTTGTAGATCGCTGAGAAGGCTGCTGTGCGGCCCTGGTCATCCCCGGCTCTGCCAATTCGGTCACAGTCGATTGTCCTCCATCCTAAACATGTTGAAAATTGGTATGTTAAAAGTTATGACATAAATCACCTTTTCATACTTCTATGACTTTTGGCCCTTATACTATAGACATTTGAGAAACTATGTGAATCCAGTAAATACAGGTTATGGTAAAATGGTAAATGGACTTTCACTTATATAGCGCTTTTCTACCTTAGGTACTTAAAGCGCTTTACACTAATTAGTCTTTTACCTACTGATGACGCAATCAGGAGCAACTGGGGGTTCAGTGTCTTGCACAAGGACACTTAGACATGGTCTTGATGGTCGGGGGATCGAACCCACGGCCTTTCGGCTGGGAGACGACCACTCTACCACCAAGCCATGCCGCCCCATGCCAATGCCCGTTATGCCAATGACTCGCTCTTGACATTATCCTCCTTTTCTGAATGACATTTGAGTCGTACATTGTCTAAAGAAAACCACATGTTGGGCAATGGTGCGCAAGACTACTTGACACCAATGGTGCGCAAGACTATTTGACACTGACTAAAGCAGGCATGTCCAAAACCAGTCCTCGAGGGACACCTATCCTGCATATTTTTGATGTTTCCGTCATCCAATGCAGCTGATTCGAATGATCAGGTTTGTTGTCAGTCTTTCGCTGAGCTAGCTGATGAGCTGAGCATTTGAATCAGGTGTGTTTGGAGAACAGAAATCTCCAAAACATGCCGGATAGGCAGCCCTCTAGGACTGGGTTTGGACATGCCTGGTCTAAAGTCTCTGCATGAGATGGCTTGAGTGGCTATTATATTCCTAGACCATAATCAACTACGGGAGAGATGATTTTGTGGTTGTCTCATCTGATTTGTGGCCACATGTTTTGAACATTCATGTTCAACTATGAAAGAGCTCGGCAGCAACTTTTCGTGAAGTAGCATGTGAAAAGGAAGTATGTATTTTATTTTGTTGATGTTAAACTGTTCTGAAAGATATGAGCGGTTTCATTTGTTATTGCAGCAGTCTATGGGAAAACTGTAGTTTATTGCAGCCTGCTCAATAAAAATAAATCATTTTGAAATTGGAAAGTTAATATTCACAGTAATTTTTTATTTTGAAAATGTTGCTAAAATCTTGTCTAGATCAGGGGTGTCCAAACTCTGTCCTTGAGAGCCGCTGTCCTGTATGTTTTGCAGGTTTTTTTCACTGACACATCGGATTGAAATGATCAGGATCATAATCAGGCTTCTGCTGAGCTTGCTGATGACCTGATCATTTGAATCAGGTGTGTCAGGGAAGAAACCTAGAAAACCTGCATGATACCAGTCCTTGAGGACCTGATTAAGACACCCCTGCTATAGATCATATTGTATTAATGGGAACATTTCAGATATGGAATAAGAGGGTTGACATATGAATGGATAAGATGTTACCTAAATGACAGAAAACAGTATGTATTGCTTTATAATGATATTAGCTCATTTAAAGATGGCACTTGGGGTTGCTCAAGGCTCCGTACTTGGTCCTATATTGGTTATATTATATATGTTAATGACATGTGTGGCATTATGAATAATTTTAAGAAAGTAGTATTTGCCGATGCAACGTCTTGCTATGAATCTTGAAAGACTTCAGACTAATGTGGAAGACGAATTAAATATACTGAAAAACTGGTTTGACACAAACAAATGATCTCTGAACTTAAACAAAACCAAGTTTATCATCTTTGGTTCTAGAAAAATTAAGCAGAAGGGCAAAATCACAAATGGACTCAATTACAACAGAAAAGGTAAACAAAATCTAAGTTGTCTGAGTTTTAATAAACACAACACTAAGTTGAAAACCACATATTGAATATGTTAAAAGGAACATGTCTAAAATTATAGGTGTTCTTTACAAAAGCAACAGTAGTAGCTTGCTGAGTAAGCAAATGTGGATGAGTGAGCCAGGTGGAAAAGCAACATGTCAAAACTACCCTCTAAACTACATACAACAAAATTAGAGCTTTTACTTTCCCAAACAGACATTTACAATATTTTGATTTCGAAAATGACAACACTTGTCAAATAGATATCCCATTCTCAATGATACCTCTTCTGACTTTTACAAAACAT
>NW_028283457.1:0-48962 GCF_059441005.1 Hippichthys cyanospilos
GCATCGCCGACCCGTAAAACCCGGGTTCATCGGAACCGGCTCGGCCTCCCGGACGCGACGGTGCCACCCCCGTCCCTCTCGCTCCTTCCTGCGAGGAGATACGCCATGACACCCGGAACGCCCACTTGCGGCCGGCGCAGCGGCTCGCCGACCGCAGATTTGGAATCCGGGTGGGATCCTGCTCCGCTTTTGTGCCGCTCTCGACCACCTGCCGCCCTTCCTCGGGACGTCTCCCGCTCCTGCGCGTGCGCAACTGTGAGCCTTTTTCTTTTTTTTTTTTAAGGCAACAAGTGCCCCCGCCCGTATCTCCCGAACGCAGCATCGCCGACCCGTAAAACCCGGGTTCATCGGAACCGGCTCGGCCTCCCGGACGCGACGGTGCCAGCCCCGTCCCTCTCGCTCCTTCCTGCGAGGAGATACGCCATGACACCCGGAACGCCCACTTGCGGCCGGCGCAGCGGCGCGCCGACCGCAGATTTGGAATCCGGGTGGGATCCTGCTCCGCTTTTGTGCCGCTCTCGACCACCTGCCGCCCTTCCTCGGGACGTCTCCCGCTCCTGCGCGTGCGCAACTGTGAGCCTTTTTCTTTTTTTTTTTTAAGGCAACAAGTGCCCCCGCCCGTATCTCCCGAACGCAGCATCGCCGACCCGTAAAACCCGGGTTCATCGGAACCGGCTCGGCCTCCCGGACGCGCCGGTGCCACCCCCGTCCCTCTCGCTCCTTCCTGCGAGGAGGTCACGGACGATATCCGCCTGAGACGTCGGCCCTCCTGCCGCGAGGTTCGCTTTGGCGCCGTCTGGCGGACACTGCGCGTATACAACACAGTGCTGAGGGACCGTCACTTGTGCCTCGATCTCCGAAATCTCCTCTTTTTTTTCGCCAATAAGTGTCCAAATTCGGTCAAAGTCCGACAGACGGGCTCTCCCGGGCACCAAATTTGCCAGTGCCAAACCTCAACCTTCTTTGCTGCGAGTGGCCTTGAGCCCGATGGTGAGGTGCAATAAAACACATGTGGTGTAGGGCCCATGACACCCGGAACGCCCACTTGCGGCGGGCGCAGCGGCTCGCCGACCGCGGATTTGGAATCCGGGTGGAATCCTACCCCGCTTTTGTGCCGCTCTCGTCCACCTGCCGCCCTTCCTTGGGACGTGTCCATCTCCTGCGCATGCGCAACTGTGAGCCTTTTTTTTTTTTTTTAAGGCAACAAGTCCCCCCGCCCGTATCTCCCGAGCGCAGCATCGCACACCCGTAAAACCCGGGTTCATCGGAACCGGCTCGGCCTCCCGGACGCGACGCTGCCACCCCCGTCCCTCTCGCTCCTTGCTGCGAGGAGATACGCCATGACCCCCGAAACACCCATGATTGCAACATGATTGCAACATTCATTCTATGTATGTGTGTGCAATTGTGGCTTTTTTTTTTAACGCAAAAGGTCCCGAGTCCCCCCCCTCCCCCCCCCCCCCCACACACACACACACACACACACTAGCACACCCTGCCGAACTTTCTCTCCCCTTGCTCCGCGGGCCTGCGCGTGCGCAACTGTGAGCCTTTTTTTTTAAGCCAACAAGTCCCCCCCCCCGCCCGTATCTCCCGAACGCAGCATCGCCGACCCGTGAAACCCGGGTTCATCGGAACCGGCTCGGCCTCCCGGACGCGACGCTGCCACCCCCGTCTCTCTCGCTCCTTCCTGCGAGGAGATACGCCATGACCCCCGAAAGCCGTGAGCCGTGAGCGAAGCGCAGCCAAACGGAGGAGCAGGAGAAGCAAACAGCAACACCGCCAGTTTGGATTGCGATGCGGATGCTTCAGCGGTGGATGGTGGGTCATTTTGGTATGCGTGTGCGTTTGTATCCAAATAAAAACATGTACCTACACGCCCACATTTGTCAATGGATACATACATATTAAATACATATACATACACATAAAAATGAAAGGCTCGCTTTGTTGCCCTCTTGCGGACAAGGTCGGTAATGCCGGGGCGGCCCCGGCAAAGTTTTGTATTGTACTATTGTACTTTTGTATTGAGGATCAGTGTCACAAGAACTACTACAGTTATGCGTATAAAGTGCCCGACGTACACGTGTGTCGCAAAAAAAAAGCTGTACGTAAAGCGAGAGAACGTGTAAATGTATGAAATTGGGATTTTTATTTCCCCCTACAATATTTAACGAAAGATGTCAGAGGCCAAATTATTGTGACGTCACGACAAACATGGCCGTTCCCAACACTACGTCACAACAGCTACGACAGTTATATATACACGCACACACTCATATATTGATATATATATATATATATATATATATATATATATATATATATATATATATATATATATATATATATATATATATATATATATATATATATATATATATATATACATATACATACATATACATATATTTTTGTAAATATAAGCATATAAAGTGCCCGCATACACGTGTGACAAAAGAAAAAAGCTGTACGTATAGCGAGAAGACATGTAAATGTATGAAATTGGGATTTTTTATTCCCTACAAAATGTAACGACAGAATTTAGAGGCCAAATTATTGTGACGACACGACAATTATGGCCTCACAGGGGTTCACTTTGACTAGTCGGGGATCGAACCCGCGCCCTCTCGGCTGAGGGTGGAGCACTGTTCCACTGAGCCATGCCGCCGGCGACCTGCGTAGCACCTCTGCAATCACAGCTTTGCGCCCCAGACTCTTAGCCTAACCCCCCCCCCCGCGCACATATGTCAATGTATACATTCATATACATACGCATAAATATGAAAGGCTCGCTTTGTTGCCCTCTTGCGGACAAACTCGGTAATGCCGGGGCGGCCCCGGCAAAGTTTTGTATTGTACTATTGTACTTTTGTATTGAGGATCAGTGTCACAAGAACTACTACAGTTATGCGTATAAAGTGACGACAAACATGGCCGTTCCCAACACTACGTCACAACAGCTACGACAGTTATATATACACGCACACACTCATATATTGATATATATATATATATATATATATATATATATATATATATATATATATATATATATATATATATATATATATATATATATATATATATACATATATATATACAAGACAGATATATGTATATAGATAGATAGATATATATATATATATATATATATATATACATATATATATACAAGACAGATATATGTATATAGATAGATATATAGATATGTAGATATAGATATATATATAGATAAATATATATATATATATATATATATATATATATATATATATATATACACACACACACACACACACACACACACACACACGCACACACGCACACACACACGCACACACATATATATTCCCTTTGAACGATGCTTTGAAATTAATGCATGGGACCATATCGTTATATCTTTCCACAATGCAAATGACACTTGATTGATTTCAATCTTTTCGTTTGAGATGAGAAATGAACTATTTCTTGCGGGCCAAACATATACTGACTCTTTGGCCGCCCCTGTATAAGTATGAATTAGTTTATCGATGTGACTCTAGATTAGTTGTTTTTTTTTTTGCCTTTTCCGTCCTGCCTTCCGCTTGGGCGCCCGCCGGCGGGCAGGAACGCACACACAGCACCAGCACAAATGGTTTGACTACATTTTAATGAACATGCGTACAGCACCAGCACAAATGGTTTGACTACATTTTAATGAACATGCGTTGTGATCCTACATGCGCTCGTTAGCGACAACCACACTCCTTGACTACCATATTGGAAAGGGTGGTCACAAATGTGCCCTTCTCGTTCAAGTCCACCACTTCCAGCGACTCGTAAGAGAGTGGCACGCAGCACGGCGAGCGCTCGTGGACGTTGCCGCTCTCGATATGCGCGCTGAGAATCACGGCGTGATTTACGGTGTCGGTCATCGGGAAGACGCAGCGACCGTGGCAGTTTTTGATGTCGGCTGTGTTGGGACCCACCAGGAAAGGCTCCAGGGAAACGGTGAGGCTCTTCGGGCGGCAGGCGGCAGCCCCGGCCGCTGCGCGAGCGCTCCGCACTGGCGGCAGCAGATGGTGACCCACCGTCTTCAAGGCCTTCAGCAGCAGGAACGCGCGGTGCTGGCTTGCTCCTAGGCGAGCGCAGAGACGCCGGTCGTTACACGATTTGATAGTTCCGCGATCACACGCTGCCGTTTGTCGCTAATTTCTTAAGACTGTGTTTTCCCGCCAGCCCACACAGCCGTAGCCAAAGTACCTTTGTGCGCGCGCGCCTGGTACCTGATTCCAGGTTCACCGTGGGAAAGCCACAGAGTTCCCAGAGCCTCTGGAGCCTCTTGCTGCTCCTCTGTCCGTCCCGCTTGTCTTTCAGCACCTCCATGATCCGGACCAGCCTCTGCTCCAAACCATCCCTGAGCTGGTCCAGCAGGCCGGGGGACATGGCCAGCTCCCGCCGGTGGGCATTGTGCATGGAGCCGGCGAAAGAGAAGATGGTGGGAGCCGACGAGTTGATGAGTTCCGCTAGCATGGACTCGCTGGAGGAGCGATCCAGCGCGGCGGGAGGCGGAGGCGGCGGGAAGTCCAGCCTCCGCCGCGGGGTGTCCCGACGACTCTGAGGAAGGGTGTCACTCAGGAAGCGGCGCAGCTCACACGGAAAGGAGACCAGCTGGGAGGAGCCGGAATCCTCGGCTCTGTCGAGGGAGGAAACCCACGCTCTAGACAACACAGGTGTCAAACTCGAGGCCCGGGGGCCAGATCCGGCCCGCCGCATCGTTTCACGCGGCCCGCGAAACGCCCGTTCCAATTCAAGTTTCCAGTCGAAATATCACATTTGTAAGTCAATTTGAAATTGTTGAAATTGTTGTTGATTTCGAAAGTAGTTGGAAGTGTGACAAATACACCCAAAATGTGACAATCTGCCAGAAACCGTAACGGCATAATGGCCCTCGAAAGGAATGAGTTTGACACCCCTGCTCTAGACGGACCGAAACACGGGTTCGCCGACGCGGACCAACCTGACGTCCTCTTCGCGTGGGAAAATAAGAACCGGAGTCACGCGGCTTCTTCTCCCATTTCCAGCCACGAGGAGCTCTTTCATCTTTTTCTCTGTGGCGAGAACACTACGATGAGTGGGCGGAGAACAAAGAGCCGCTTCTCATCACCTGCACGCGAAGCCCTTTAAGACTTCGCCCGTGGGTAGGTAAGTCCCGACAACGGTTTTTGCACTTGCACCAAAGTTCCGGAGCGGCCATCCCAAAGTCCTTCGGGACGGAACTCTGAAAAACCGCGTCTCTGGGCGCGCGCGTCTTTGAAAGCGTATGCGCGAAACGCACCCGCGGGGCTGACCTTAGCGCGAAAAGGTGAATATGCTGCGCACCTGACCCGGCAACCAGGAGGGAAAATACCTACTCGTCTCAGGTGACTGTGAGTCAAGAGTGAGAATCCATCCTTGGTGCGCTGCGGACGTCAGTCCTGTCAGTAGAATGTACTGCGTTCCTTCTGACATGCACACAGCCTGAAGTGAAATCATCAAATACGACACAGTTGTGGGCGTTGCCCAGGGAAATGACAAACATTTGTTGGGTTGTACCTGTGCCACGGGCTGGAGGGACTGGCCGGTGAAAGTGGTCCGGTACAAGTCCTCTCCACTGACGGGGCTTTCCAGAGCCAGGAGTAGCACGATGTTGCGTTGGCGCAAAGGGGATGGCGGGAGGGGAAAACTGATCTCTAGAGCTAGCCCGTCATCGTTCCCCTCCGTAAAATACACTGCGGAGACAAGATTTGGACGGCAGTTCAATGCGTTTTTTTTTTTTTTTCTTTTTCTTTTTACACCCGAATAACATTGGAAAACGCCACTAATGCGATTGCCTTCCGAGCCAGTAGGAGCCCTTTTTGTCATTTCAAACGACCCTCCCTCCGACATAGCCCGTGGCCTCCTGCATCATTTCTGAGGGTTTTTTTTTTTTTTTGCCTCTCTCTCTCTCTCTCTCTCTCTCTCTCTACCAGTCGCTACGTATCGACAACGAGTCCAATTGGGCTGCACGGCTCCCGGTAGGATTGTACTTTCCCATTTTTCGGTTGGGGTTTTTTTTTTTTTTTCCGGTATTGTTTTTTTTTTGGTTTGTTTGGTTTTGCGCAAAAAAACACACGCCCAGACACAGCAACGCATGTCCAGACACGGCAATCGTCGCCATGCAAGTATCATCAACAGATCGCAGCCATGAAGCTCAAACTCTTCCGCGGCGCGAGCACACCAATGGGACTTTTATGCTAACCTCGAGTCGACAGTACCTGAAGTGGCATGCCAGAGCTCCAGTCCGCCTCCTCGCTTCCTCTTCGCCTCATTCGCCAGGTTCAGCAAGACCGCGAGACCTCCGGATGCGTCGCACATTCCGAAAAGGGCGGCGGCGCCGCCCGGACTCGGCCGGCTGTCGTCATCCAGCGCCTCTCGCACGGCGGCCAGCACGTCCTCTTCAAAACACACCGGGCTGACCTCGGTCGCCGGAGAGGCCGGCGCGGAGCGTGTCGGCGACAGGGCGGGGCTCCTCTCTTCCGCCTGCCGGGCAGCCGCCGGCGCCTCGGTAGCTACGAACACACGCCTCGCCAGGGTTAATTTAAGAAATTATGTTTAATAAACACTGAGCGTTGTGGCGAAACAGAAATTGCGAACGAGCGGACGTGTGAATCTTTGTGTCACACTTGTTTGAAAAGAACGTGTTTTATAAGGAAAGACCCCCCCAGAACATTGCAACGTGCAAGCAATACAAAGCTATGTAACCCCGCGTTTGCTTGGAAGATCAACCTCATTCCAATTTATCATCACTGCCAGATGTTGCACATTACGCTGAAGTCAGCTATGGATTAATATGCACGCAACGTCTTGCGAGGCGCCCACAAATATATGGTCTATATATTATCTGGAATACGTCTAAACTGATCCAGCTGAAAAAAAGGCCCAGAGTGCCAAAGTCTTTTGGCGCCCTGTCCGCCTCCCAGTTGAACGGAAAACGGCGAGTGCTGGCCTTGTTCCACGTGCCTTGTGTCACCCCCCCCCCCACCGCATCTGGACATTTTCATTCAATTTGTTCTATCTACTCTGTGTGGCTAACACTTTAGTTGTTTTTTGTTGTTGTTGTTTTCTATCGGATGCTCTTTGTCCCTTCTCCCGTAGACCTTCATTGCAGACCCATGCTGATAGTGGACTTTTTTCTTATGTTTTTTTGATCAAACTGGATTTATTTTTCTAATGTTCTAAACATCTTTTTTTCTTTTCATGTGATGAGAACGTTCTTGCCTGCAAGTGTTTTTTTAGAAGAAGCCGAAATGCATCGCAGCCGGCTCTCTTAAGTGTTCATTTGTGCGTAGGAGCAGTAGGAATAACGCAAGTCGGAATAGATTTACAAACAAGGTACTTGCAAAAACATGATAAGTCTCCGCTGTTTTGACTATGCCCGGCTATAGAATGCTGTTATAATAACCGGGAGTGAGAGAGAGAGAGAGAGAGAGGGCGAGAGAGAGAGAGAGAGCGAGAGAAGGGGAAAAAGACAAAAAAAACATTCCTGGGAGACTTGAAAAATATGAATCGGTTTCGACACTTTGGCCTCGAAATTAGGATATCCCCCCCCCCCCCCCCCCCCATCAGAATTGTACAGATGAGACAAAACGCAATAAACACGCTGGCAATAAATGCGATGGAACAGTCGCTAGGAGGGAAAAACGTTCATCTTTATGAGAAGACTACAAAATCGGGTACCGGAGGTCCCCGGTTTAACCAACCTGTTTCGGCGGCTTCCGGCGCCCGTGCGGGGAAGTCGGGCGGGCCCACGGAGCAGCCAAGTCCTACGCAGCAGATTATTAGAAGATTACGGAGGCAGATGCGCAGCGCCATGGTCTCTCGATCCGAGCTTTATCAAGACGCCGTCTGTCAAGGCAGTGCCGGGCTTTCTCTCTCACATACCTCGTATGTCCGCGCGTAAAAAGGGGAGGTTCTACGCCCTTGAGCCCTCGACGCTCTCGGAATTGTGGGACGGCATCAGAATCTGCGGCAGAGATGTCACGGTGTCATATTATTGAAAACACACGTCCAAAATATTTCATTCCAACATCTTTGTGTTTTTTGGTTTTTACCTGGCTGGGGTGGTAGCATTTTTTTCTACATGATGTGAAAGGGTTTATAAAAAGAAATACAACTTCAAAACAACGGCGGCAAAAAAAAAAAACAAAAATAAAATAAAATAAAATAAAATTCTCGCGGGTCATTGGCTTCCCGGGGCGAACCCGGTACTGACAGGGGACGCGACGTGAACGCTGACCCGTTGTCCCCCAGACGGACAAGACGCACAACACAGATAGGAGGCGTTACAACGCATACGTATACACGCAAACACAGGCACATATATAAATATTTATCTAGTTTTAAAAGGTAACAACGAATGGAACCGAACTGCCGGTCGCTCGGTGTGATTGCGTCGTATATTATGACGCAAGAATGGCTACGGGAATAGGCGACAAATGAATGCGTTATCAACATTTTATCATTGATGTGTGCCGCATATGGAAACAGGCATGCGTATGCATGCGTATATCGTATGAGATTTGCTTTGTAGGGTGTAGTAAGAATGCCTTACGAGGTATGGGTGACGGACAGCACACTAATATATTATTCGTATTTTACGCGTGCGGTACATAGAGATATATGTGTGCGTGCGTGCGTGCGTACATATACACATAGATACACATACATGCATACAAACGTGCGTACATGCAAAAACTACAAACATGCGTACATGCAAACATGGATAGGGTTGCGATAGGCGACATGCGGTAATACCGGCCCCGCCCCGACCCCCTTACCAGCCACCTCTCCGTCCCGCTACCCTTTCCACCCCGACGGGCCTTCGCCCGCGCTTGCGTCCCTGTCCTTTGCCAGACGCTGGCGCTTCTTGTAGAAGGCGGAGGCACTCCTGAAAGGGATTCGCGCAACGACGCATCTGGCCTTGTAGGCGTTGTAGTCGTCCAGCCGGTTCCCCGTCACCACGACGAGGTCCTCTTCCTCTTTGCTCCACAACTTGTAATAGGCTGCGGGCAGGGACATGGGCTCGGACCACTCCGGCGGGTCGCCCTCATCCTCCTCGAGGGCCTGGCAATCCGGGTGAACGGGCTCCCGACTTTCCCCCTCCTCTGACTCCTCCTCCCTGACCTCCGGTTTTTCCTCCCTCTTCCTCTTGTGGGGGGGAGGGGGTTTGGCGAAAACGCTGGTCGGGATGTCGGCGGCCAACTTGTACAACTTGACGCCGCCGATATCCCGGAGGAAGTCGGTGGAGAGGATGCGTGCCGCCCTCAACTCCTGGGTGGACAGGGTCGCCAGGGCGATGATCTGCTTCAGCTTGGTGTAGACAATGTACTCGTTGTTCTGTAGCATTGCCAAGCAGGAGAGGTAGATCATCAGCCTGTTGCGGCGGTTGAGGTTGTCTAACGTTTGGGGCCGGCTGAGTGCGGCTGGCAGCCGAGACAGGATCGGGCATAACCAGGGCATCCCGCGCTCCCTGTATTTGGAGAGGTGCGTGGCAAAGGAGAACTCCTTGGCCTGGAGGTAGTCCAACACGGTGGTGGTCAGGTTGGCCTCCACCTCCACGTTGACCGGCGGCCGTTTGCCGCTCGGGTGGACCACCACAAAGTCCCACTCGAACCACCTCGCTCCGCGACCGCGGGCCCTGGTCCAGTAGGTGACCTTGGGAAACCAGTTTAAGGCCAGTGAGCCTAAACCGGCCACCAAACAAGCCAGTGGGTCCTTTCCACTGGCCCTCACCATCTCCAGCGCGCGGCGGAGGGTCAGGGGAGCGGACCAATGAGTTTGGTGGTCCAGGATCTGCTTGGCCAGAGCGTGGTAGGTCAGGGTGTCCTTCAGGTGCGACCGCGCCACCGGGGGGTCGCTGGCCTGGAGCGCGCCCAGGGTCGTGCGAGCCCACTCGCAGACCTTGCTGTTCAGATCCCCGACGGCTATTTTGACCAGCGCCTCCCCGATCACCGACGGGTTCGCCCCGAGCGTGTCGGACAACGTCCAGATCCTCTTCACCCGCGCCGCCGTGTCCTCCTCGCGAATCCAGACGCGGAGAGGGGGGGGGTCTTCGCCGTCCACGCAAGCGGAGTTGAAGGGGGCGAGCGCCAGGAAGCCCCTCTCCCTCGTCCTGCTCGTCCACCGGACAGAGTTGCAGCCCAGGCTGGCGCTGAAGTCCTGGTCCCCGGGTGCCCTGGGTTGCCCGTAGAACTGCTCTTCCAGGGCGAGCTCCAGCTGGTACGCCCTCCAGGTGGCCTCAAAACCCCCGCGGTGCTTGCGCAGCTCCAAGAGGGTTCGGAGGCTGTCCAACAGATGGCTGCCGAGGTCCCTCAGCACCGTCCGGAGTCCCTGCCCCCGGACGGCCAAGAACGGCACAAACATGGGCTGGCCCTGAAGGAGAGCGCCGAGTTTTTCGCTGCAGAACCTCTCTTCCGCTCGCACGGTAGCGGGGATGTGACCCTTGGATATGAAGATCACAGCCTCCAGCCTGGCGGCCACCTGGGCGCCGCGCTTCTCAACCAGGTCCTCGAAGTGGGAGATGTACTTGTGGGCCCTGGAGCCGTAGGCGCGCGTGACCTGGCCGTGGAAGAGCCCCGAGGTCACGATTGCTCCCGAGACCGGGTGCTTGTAGAAGGGGTTCTGGTGGACGTGCGGGGTGTCGGCGTACAGCTGGACAAAGTTGAGCTTTTCCCCCGGCCCCAGGGGGAACACGTCCGACAGGGCCCCGGCCAGCTGCATCCGCTGATGGTCCAGGGGCGACTGGTAGTTGGCTGCCTCGTGCAGCGACAGGGCCGTGAAAATGCTGCCCGTCTGCCCGACCACCCGGTGGATTCCGTACCTGGACCACAGCAGATCCAGGTCGGGATTCCGGTGGGTCACGGAGCAGGCCACGTGGACCGACATGGATGTCACCGCGTGCCGGCTGTGAACCAGCTCGTCCACCTCCAGAGGTCTCGGGTCTTTCTGGCCGAGCTGGGTCAGCGTGAACAAGTATTTCGCGTTGCGGCTCGGACGCATCCTGGCCACCACGCCATCCAGCAGCCCCAGAATGTAGGCCTGGTCGTCGGCCACGATGTGGAAACGGCTGACGTCCCGCAAGTTGTTCTTCTGCAGGCTGGGCCTGTTCAGAGACCGGCTGGGGATGGCGCGCAGCGCCTGGGAGAAGGCTTGGGACAAGTTTTGCTGAGCCCGGCTCATCAGGATACTTGCGTGGATGTTGGACTCCCAGGGAGGGGGGTCGGGCGCTGCCGGCACCTCGCTCATGTGGAGGCACCAGCCCCCATCCACGTAGGCCAGGAGGATCCCGTGAACGGCGGACCATTGCTGGTAGTGATCGAATTCCCTGGCGTGTTTTCTGAGGATGGGCCAGGTCCTAAGCGGCCCCTTCGCCGACGCCTCGGGCAGCAAAAGGTAGTGGATGCGTGCCTTGATGGACTGGAGGTTTGCCAACACCATCACCACGCCATCCACGTCGTGGCTGAACTTGAGCTGGTCGAGCTCATCCGCTTCGGAGGGGTGGATGGCCAGGACCAGGTCCTCGGCATGGAGAAAGGCCTCCCAGTCGCCGTTGTACGGCTCAACCAAGTCCAGCAGGGCCTGGCAGTTAGAGGAGGCCGCGTCCGAGAGCGCCATGTGGACTACTACAGCACGCGGTGAAACGAAGACAAGAGAACGGGCTTCTAAGGAGAAGAGTTCTCTTCCAAGTCGCAGCGAGAATGAGCTCAATAACTCACTCAAAGTATTGTTTTAAGAACAGTTTTAGAACAGTTTGGAAATGGAACTTCAGAACTCAAAATTAAAAAAAAAACAACAACTCACATGCAAATAAATAAATGAATAAATAAATAAACAAATAAAGTGACAGACACTACAAGATGAACTGTATACCTTGCACTTACCAGGAAGTCACCGGAACAGCAGCTATATATATATATATATATATATATATATATATATATATATATATATGTGTATATATGTATATGTATATATAAGTATATATAAGTATACGTATATATGTATATATATATACGTATATGTGTGTATATATATATATATATATATATATATATATATATATATATATATATGTCTATATATATATATAGAGAGAGAGAGAGAGAGAGAGAGAGAGCGAGAGAGAGAGATGTGTATATATTCCTGTAAACAGGTTAGAAATGTTAGTCAGATGGACAGAGTCAAATGTGCATGCCTGCTTTCACCAAATCGCTGGCTATCTTTGTTCACAAATTACATTCAGGATAAATCCCATCACTAAATACTGTTTGCATTGTCCTTTAATTAGTATTTACCCAGCATCAACAACACTGTCTTTTTTTCCCCATCTATCGAGACCAGGGGTCGGCAAACACATACACCGTTTTTTGGAATCCCCGTGAATAAAAACTTCAAAAATCCGCTTTATTACTTACATCAAAGCGACGAAACGTAATTCCTAAATATTTTAAGGAAGATAAACTTGAGGCGGCATCGCGCAACTGACTGGCCATGCGGTGCGTCATTTTCGACTGGATGAACTGTAGGGAAAAGGAACGTTTCATCATGACGCCTCATTATGTATTCGTAGTTAACTCAATCATTTTGATAGCGGGCTTATATAGCTATTATGGATACATGCGGCATGTGTTGCCTTCGCTATAAGGCTTTTCATTGTTTTGCGGCTCCAGACATATTTGTTTTTTGGGCCCGATATGGCTCTTTCAACATTTTTGGTTGCCGACCCCTGTTCTAGGAGTGTTGTACGTTCACGTTGGTCATGAAAACTTCACAATTATTCAATATCGTTTCAAATACAATAACCGTTCTGTCCTCATCGCTCTGATTCCATTTGACTTCAAAATATCACGTTCTGTAAGGTGTATCACTTGTCTGCAACACTATCCCCCCCCCCCCCCCCCCCCTTAGCTTGCATCAAAAGTGTTATTTTGTTGTTGACTTCAAAATATCACGTTCTGTAAGGTGTATCACTTGTCTGCAACACTATCCCCCCCCCCCACCCTAGCTTGCATCAAAAGTGCTATTTTGTTGTTGTTGTTGTTGTTTTGTTTTTTGTTTTTTCATATAAAGATGCCAATAGCGTCACAAGGACTCGTACAGCACAGTACCAGTATACCAGTATATACAACATATTTACACCGGTGCATTAAATGCGTTAAATGACGGAACAACGCCATCGTGTGGAGGACAATGGCGTTATATTTGTGTCAGACAATGGCGTTATATTTGTGCCACAATTTCGAGCGCGAGGGAAAAACAAAGAAACAAACAAAAAAAGAATGGAGCGGAGAAGATCAAACTGAGCGAGAGTGAAAACAGATTTTGAGCGTAGACGAAAACAGTATCGAAAAGGACTTTCTCGCTCAAAATTCCGGTCGATGGGAGCTTGTAAAAGCGCATTGGATGAGAGCTGGCTCTCCGAGGGCTCTCCGTGTTGAGCCAACGCGAGGTTGAGCGGGGGTGGGAGGGATGGGGGGTATCGCGAGCGGGGGGGGGGGGGGGGGGGGGGGGGGGTATCGCGAGCGAGCAAAAAGGAATGTTGAGCGAGCAACTTCATTCAACGGTGTTCAAAATCCACCGGCGCTCGCTCAATCTCTTGTCGTTGGGCACTCAATAGGTTTTCTTTTTCATTCCTGCCCGCAGCATCAGTTTTTTCGCCTTTATTTTTCAAAGGTTTCTTTTGTTTTGGTTTGGATTTTTTTTTTTTCCTCGCGTAGAAGACGCCATGTTGCCGAAGTCACAAGAAGCACAGCGGGGGGCCGGGGGAGTGTCGCAAGCGAGCAAAAAACAATGTCGGGCGAGCAACTTCTTTTTCTGTTTTCAATATCCGCCGGCGCTCGCGCAAACTCTTGTCGTTGGGCACTCAATAGGTTCTCTTTTTCATTCCTGCCCGCAGCATCAGTTTTTTCGCCTTTATTTTTCAAAGGTTTCTTTTGTTTTGGTTTGGATTTTTTTTTTTTCCTCGCGTAGAAGACGCCATGTTGCCGAAGTCACAAGAAGCACAGCGGGGGGCCGGGGGCGTGTCGCAAGCGAGCAAAAAACAATGTCGGGCGAGCAACTTCTTTTTCTGTTTTCAATATCCGCCGGCGCTCGCGCAAACTCTTGTCGTTGGGCACTCAATAGGTTCTCTTTTTAAGTCTCTTTTTTGCTTTTCGTCTTTTTCTTCCGCGCTCGCAATCGTGGAACAAATGCAACGCCGTAGAAGGCCCCAATGTTACCGGGGCCACACCTACTTTTCCTTTTCTACGAGCCTATTTAGCGTACGAATTCGACAGCAAGATACACACAAACGTGACGTAAGAATAGAGTGATTTGTGATGTGTGAAGGAGTACCCACCAGTAAACAGCTTCGAAATGTTAGACGAATGCAGGCAGGGAAACGAGCACGACTTCTTTCTCCAGGTAGCGGGGGGCGATATGAGGGGATATCGTCTGCGCATGCGTGTAGGGCCTCTCGCACGACGTCAGGATGACTCAAAGCCAAGTTTGGAGAGAGGTAAACAGCATTACTGTCACCTGGTGTACAAAACACGTATTGCTCTTGGAACGAATACAAAAGCAAATCACTGAGACTGGGGCCTTCATAGAAGAATGAATATGATGGGCACACTTTGAAACTACTGAAACCGAATAAAACAGTCACACTAATGTGACGACGCTTCAGTGGGCATCACATATACTACACTCAATAGAGATTTCTCTTATTACAATGAACTCCGTTCCTCAACGAGACGTGTGAGCAGTTGCACTAAACACTCCAACAATCAGTTATTTTTGTCTTCCTCTAACCACCGGGTCCCCTAACTACACTCCTCAATTCACTGCAATACAACATGTTGCCGAATCGTCGGTCAACCGGACGAATCTGTCTTCCACAGTTCACAATTTTGATACAATACCTACATACCTAATTCTATTTTTTTTTTTTTTTTTATCAATAAGCCAATATTTCAATTGCACTGGGCAGCGTTGACATGCCAACAGCGTATCGTAATGTGTGATCTACTATCCGCTATTCTGTTGCTCTTATTTAATAAAGGAATGTCTGTTTTGGTGCGCTTATTGATATGAGAGTAGTCTTCGTTGCAACAGGTCACCTACCCGTGTTTTTCCATTCAACAGGTCCCGCCCCGCTAATTCAAACGCGACCGCCCCGCCCCCCCCCCCCCCGCCCCCCCACCCCCCACACACCAATGAAGTGGGCTTGGCTCTACCATGTATTTAAACTTTGCGACTGAGAGTAAACTCTTCACTTTGTTCCATGCTCTGCGACCAGAGGACCTCCAGCTTTAAGCGCATCTTCACCTGGACCGACAATGGCTTCACCTTCATCGAGAAGCTTGCAGTAAGCGTCACCTATTTCTTTTAAAGTCAAGGGGAAAAAAATACCTGTTAGTTAAACGGGTTGCATTGTTTGGCGTTGGGGGGGGGGGGCTTTCAAACTTTGCACACACTGGCAGCAACAGCTATTGCAAAATGGTAAACGTGCACGTGAGGAAAAACTGATGTTTTCCATCAGTCAGTGACTGATGTGGGTTTTCATCCCTCTTGATATGGGTCATTTTATTAGAACAAAAGAAGAGAGGCTTGAACTTGTACAACTGCCTAAACGAGATATGATTCACTTTTAAGCTTCGCTTTGCTCCCTTCCTCCGTGTCTAACCCCACTTGCGTTCATTTAATTTAGAGGACGTCTACCCAACCGGGCCTACGTCTACTGCCGGCGCTGTCGCAAGCCCCAAGATAAGCTCTCCGTTCACCTGGCTCGTGTGTGCATGAAAGGCAGCACGCGGGAGGAAATTGAGGTGGAGACCCGCGAGGCCAAGGCCTCCACCAAGAACTGGCTGCGGAGTGCACGGTGCTGGGACTACGGCGACCTCGTGGACATTTTGCCCCACCGGCCCAGCCGCATGCGGATGCTGCAGGCGCTAAAGGACCGGGACTTCTACATCTTGAACGAGCCGGAAGACTCCGGCATGCTTCCGGAGGGTGAGGATGCTGCCACTGGGGGCGTCTCCGCTCCGGCCCCCCCCGGTGACCCGGCGTCCAAAAGGAAGAGAGGCGACGATGAGCTTTCCACCACCTCTTCCTCCAGCCAGGAGCATGACGACAGGGCCAATGATCCTTCCTGGAGCAAGTGAGTACATCGAAAGCAATGAAAAGTCAAAGTATGAAACGTTGTTACAAGTCGTATTTATTTATTTATTTGTGTTCTTTTCATTTTTTTTCCTCCTTCCCCCTTGCTCTCGCTCCGTCGCTTTACAGGAGACGCCGCGGCAGCCGGGCGAGCGTGAGGACGAACATGCAGGAAGCTGGGCTGTATGAGAAATTCGGTGAAGACTGTCCTCTCATCTGCAATTTCAAGGAGTACCTGAAACACAGCGTGCGTTTGGAAAATTGCCAGCAGGAGGTAAAACTTCTTCCGCAGAGTAATGTGTGCCTTCTCCAGTCGAATCGCCATCGAATGTTTCACTGGTTGCGTTTTCTCCCATCACCTCTAGGTGGACAACGTAGCACGCTTCCTGAAGTACCTGCAACCGGACAAGACTGTGCCAGACACCAGCTTTTTGACCAAGAGCAAAGAGACCGCGGAATACTTCACGGGTCTGAGGCGCACAGGCATGGCGGCGCCAAGCGTTGCCAACTACATCAGGAGTATGATGCGCTTTGTGGAGTTCCTTTACAGGGAGGACGCGCCCGAGAACACGCCGCAGGCCGACGAACAGAGGAGCCATGTGTCTGCGTACCGGAATTGTCTGGCCACTTTGTCCAGGACGATTCGTGAGGCCACCAGCAAAAGACACCGCAGCATCGAGTAAGTTTCCCTGATTGCATTCACAAGAGGTGTGTGGCATTAAACAGTGTGCGCGCGAGCGCGCGTCTGCGTCTGCGTGTGTGTGTGTGTGTGTGTGTGTGGGGGGGGGCATTAATTATCATGAATTCGACAATCATTAATCCCTGGCTTGTTCCTCACATACAACAGCGTGACGCGGGGCTCCAAGACAGTGCGGGAGTGCCAGGCGATCCTGCGCGTGGCCAAGGAGGCGTTCCTTGCCACGCACAGACAGTTAGGAAAAGATGTGGCCCTGAGCGAGAAGGACAGAACCATGTACCGGTACTACTGCGAAGCCGTGCTGGTGCTGAGGCATTTCCAGTGCCCGCGCGCAGTGGAAGGAATGATGGTGAGTGAGCTGACGTGATTTTTTTTTTTTTTTTTTAAATACCATTGCTTTGGTGGGCATGTTTGACTCCGTTTTTCTATTTGTCTCAGGCAAACGAGTGGGTCAATCGCCAACCCGCGGGTGGAAGGGTCCTTGTTGGGGTCAGCGAGCACAAGACTCCAACCTTGCAAACGGCCACCTTCGCGCTCACTCCTGAGGAAGACGATGTAAGTCTTTTGTTCTTTCAGCCTCATTTGCAAGCGGGGTCCAGGCAAACGGACACGGGTACAGCAACTGCCGCCGTTAATTGTTTGACAGTCAGGTAATGAACATTGTGTTTACACAGTGGCTGCAGCGGTACTACCAGTGGATCAGGCCCCAATGTGTGTCCGCCAGCACCTCGGAGGAAAATGGCCGCTTCTTCGTCACGGCCTGCGGGAAACCCGTCAGCTGCGTGGCAACTGACCTCGCCCGGCTGCACGAATAGTGAGTACATGAACTTGTGGATCCGAGCGTTGCCGCAAACAAGCCCGCATCGCCGTTGACATTGCCGTCGCCTTTTCTTCCCCAGCCACAAAGTCAAGGTTTCCACTAGCCAGGAGGTGCGCCGGGCTGTCGAGAACGAGGCGGCCGTTGCCTTTTCCGAGAGGCAGCTGCAGGAGGTCAGGCAATATTTGGCCTACCCCACTGCAGTCGGTGGACAGCAGAGGATGCAGGGTCCCGCCTCTGTGGTCCAGGCGGCCATTTTGCTAGACCGGCTGGCCGGGTGAGTTTTCCAGACCAGCGCCATGGCGAGAGCACTGCACGAGCAACGTTTTAAAGCACATCGCCTCTTTGCTTTACAGTGACTTGCCGCCAAGCAGGCCACCCTCCGTGGAAGCGGGGACATCTGCGCAGGAAGCGGGGACGTCTGCACAGGAAGCTGAATTAGCCCGCTTCATCCGCTGCTTCCCCGTGACCATTGATGGGAAGGCGCCAGGAAAGTGGGACATGGTCAGGGCTGGCTTCTCCAAAGACAAGGTGTTCTACGACAAGTGGCGGGCTTGTCAAAGATGCCAACGCCGGGACTACATCCTGTGTAAGTATGGCATTGGACGTGGAAGCAATGCTGTTATCTTTCCGTGTTGTCGGGGCAAACAGCTTAAAGTTCACGTTTCTTTTCAGCCCAATTTTGTCAGAAGAGGCCGACCCTGGAGCAGGTGGCGAGGCAGATCAGGAGGGCGGGCTGGACGTCTAACCATCCGGACGCAGAATCCGTTCACAACGGATGGAAGCCGCCCTCCAGGCTGATGGTAGAGACCGACTCGCGGATTGCGGCGTTGGTTTCGGGTCAGCGCTGGAAGGGTCTCGTCATCAAGGACTTCCTTGGGGACAAACACCTGGGTAAGATGGCGCCCCCCCCCCCCCCCCCCCCCCCCCCCGCCTCTCTCCTCGGGAGCAGCATTATTTGGCTAGATCTCATTGTGGAGTTCCCCTCTTGTCTACAGGTGTGGTCGCATCGAAGCCCTTTTTTAAAGGCGATGTGGTTTGCGACTACCACGGCCCAATCATTTCAAATGAGGAAGGACTGCGGATGATGGAGGACCCCGACATCCAACCTGGATACTTGTTTTTCTTCAAAGGAGGCGGCAAGCCAATCTGCATCGATGCTCAGACGTTCCCTTGCCCATGTCACCCAGGACAACAAACGTACGGGCGCCTCATCAACCATTCCAGGAAGCGCGCCAACCTTAAGCCGTGCCAATGTCTGCTCACGGTTGACGGCGAGGAACGCTACTGTATCCTGTTCAAGGCAATGAGGGACATTACAGTGGATGAAGAACTGCTCTTTGACTATGGGGTTCAAAGGAAATCTTTTAAGGGGGAAGGACTTGACCTGGAGTGGCTCGATAGCTAATGGTAAATAGTCTGTGTGTGTATATATGTAAAAATGTATGTATATATATATATATATATATATCTACACTTTTTTTCCCACTGTACAAGCACATGTCTTTTTTTTTTTTCTTAATAAAGGCATGCGTATTTTGGTGTACATTCTATAATTGCCTCTTGCCAATAAAAGACTATACTTTCTTTCCCAGCAAACCATCACCTTCTTTCTTTCGTCGGTTTTGTTTTTATTTTATTTATTTATTTTTTTAATAAAGGCATGAACATTTTGGTGTACGTTCTATACCTAGTGCCTTTTGCCAATAAAAACCGGCACGTTCTTTCCCAGCAGTCCGTCACCGTCTTTCTTTCAATTCCAGCAATCTTGAAAGTGATCAGTGTGGTAGTTATTCTCTTCTTACATGATGGGAGACGACTGAGTGGTACCTATTCAACCAGGGAGGATTTGTCGTGCCAGGAGCGTCAATGGACGAAATACTGCAGTCGAAGAAAAAAATAAATATTTCTGCATATACATGTATGTATGTATGTATGTATGTATGTATGTATGCGGAAATATTTAATTTTTTCCTCGAGTGCAGTATTACGTACAGTATTAAGATAATATATATATATATATATATATATATATATATATATATATATATATATATATATATATATATATATATATATATATATATATATATATGTGTGTGTGTGTGTGATGCGTGTGCGTTTGTAGCCAAAGAAAAAAAAAAACATGTACCTACACGTCTACATATGTCAACGTATACATACATAAATACATAAATATGCAAGGCTCGCTTTGTTGCCCTCTTGCCGACAAATTCGGTAGGGCCGCGGCGGCCCCGGCAAAGTTTTGCATTGTACCGTAGAGGATCAGTGTCACATGAACTACGACAGTTATGCGTATAAAGTGCCCGACGTACACGTGTGACGCAAAAAAAAGCTGTACGTATAGCGAGAGAACGTGTAAATGCATGAAGTTGGGTTTTTTGTTCCCCCCTACAATGTATATATATATATATATATATATATATATATATATATATATATATATATATATATATATATATATATATATATATATATATATATATACATTTATTTATGTAAATATAAGCATATAAAGTGTCCGCATACACGTGTGACAAAAAAAAGAGCTGATACCTGATTCCAGGTTCACCGTGGGATCGAGCATCATCCCTACAATTGCCTTGACAGGATTTATCCCATTGAAGAAAGTAAAATGCTTTAAAAATATTTTTTTGTGTTTATTACAGTGTCTAGAACATGTAGCTATTATGGAAAATGTGCGAAACTGTACGTATAGCGAGAGGACATGTAAATGTATGAAATTGGGATTTTTTTATTCCCTGCAAAATGTAACGACAGAATTTAGAGGCCAAATTATTGTGACGACACGACAATTATGGCCGTTCACTTGTACAGCGCCGTTCTTCCTTCGGCACTCACAGGGATTCAATTTGACTAGTCGGGGGATCGAACCCGGGCCCTCTCGGCCGGGGGGTGGAGCACTACTCCACCGAGCAATGTCGCCGCGACTTGGATAGCACCTCTGCAATGACAGCTTCGAGCCCCAGACTCTTAGCCTAGCGTGACCGGCTACTGCGCCCCGCTACTGCGCGTGCGCAACTGTCAGCCTTTTTTTTTTTTTTTTTTTTTTTTTTAAGGCAAATAGTCCCCCCGCCCGTATCTCCCGAACGCAGCATCGCACACCCGTAAAACCCGGGTTCATCGGAACCGGCTCGGCCTCCCGGACGCGACGCTGCCACCCCCGTCCCTCTCGCTCCTTCCTGCGAGGAGATTCGCCATGACACCCGGAACGCCCACTTGCGGCGGGCGCAGCGGCTCGCCGGCCGCAGATTTGGAATCCGGGTGGGATCCTGCTCCGCTTTTGTGCCGCTCTCGTCCACCTGCCGCACTTCCTCGGGACGTCTCCCGCTCCTGCGCGTGCGCAACTGTCAGCCTTTTTTTTTTTCAAGGCAACAAGTCCCCCCGCCCGTATCTCCCGAACGCAGCATCGCCGACCCGTGAAACCCGGGTTCATCGGAACCGGCTCGGCGTCCCGGACGCGACGGTGCCACCCCCGTCCCTCTCGCTCCTTGCTGCGAGGAGTTACGCCATGACACCCGAAACACCCACTTGCGGCGGGCGCAGCGGCTCGCCGACCGCGGATTTGGAATCCGGGTGGAATCCTACCCCGCTTTTGTGCCGCTCTCGTCCACCTGCCGCCCTTCCTTGAGACCTGTCTCTTCCACGACAACTTCAAAGGCTTTCCCACATCAATAACTGACAGTTCTCACGCCAATAACTGGCAGTTCTCACGCCAATTTGCCAACATCTCCCGCCCGTATCTCCCGAACGCAGCATCGCCGACCCGTGAAACCCGGGATCATCGGAACCGGCTCGGCGTCCCGGACGCGACGGTGCCACCCCCGTCCCTCTCGCTCCTTCCTGCGAGGAGATACGCCATGACACCCGGAACGCCCACTTGCGGCGGGCGCAGCGGCTCGCCGATCGCGGATTTGGAATCCGGGTGGAATTCTACCCCGCTTTTATGCCACTCTTGTCCACCTGCCGCCCTTCCTTGGGACGTGTCCATCTCCTGCGCATGCGCAACTGGGAGCCTTTTTTTTTTTTCAAGGCAACAAGTCCCCCCGCCCGTATCTCCCGAACGCAGCATCGCACACCCGTAAAACCCGGGATCATCGGAACCGGCTCGGCCTCCCGGACGCGCCGGTGCCACCCCCGTCCCTCTCGCTCCTTCCTGCGAGGAGGTCACGGACGATATCCGCCTGAGACGTCGGCCCTCCTGCCGCGAGGTTCGCTTTGGCGCCGTCTGGCGGACACTGCGCGTATACAACACAGTGCTGAGGGACCGTCACTTGTGCCTCGATCTCCGAAATCTCCTCTTTTTTTTCGCCAATAAGTGTCCAAATTCGGTCAAAGTCCGACAGACGGGCTCTCCCGGGCACCAAATTTGCCAGTGCCAAACCTCAACCTTCTTTGCTGCGAGTGGCCTTGAGCCCGATGGTGAGGTGCAATAAAACACATGTGGTGTAGGGCCCATGACACCCGGAACGCCCACTTGCGGCGGGCGCAGCGGCTCGCCGACCGCGGATTTGGAATCCGGGTGGAATCCTACCCCGCTTTTGTGCCGCTCTCGTCCACCTGCCGCCCTTCCTCGGGACGTGTCCCGCTACTGCGCCCCGCTACTGCGCGTGCGCAACTGTCAGCCTTTTTTTTTTTTAAGGCAAATAGTCCCCCCGCCCGTATCTCCCGAACGCAGCATCGCACACCCGTAAAATCGGGTTCATCGGAACCGGCTCGGCCTCCCGGACGCGACGGTGCCACCCCCGTCCCTCTCGCTCCTTGCTGCGAGGAGATACGCCACGACCCCCGAAACACCCACTTGCGGCCGGCGCAGCGGCTCGCCGACCGCAGATTTGGAATCCGGGTGGAATCCTACCCCGCTTTTATGCGGCTCTCGTCCACCTGCCGCCCTTCCTTGGGACGTGTCCATCTCCTGCGCATGCGCAACTGGGAGCCTTTTTTTTTTTAAGGCAAATAGTCCCCCCGCCCGTATCTCCCGAGCGCAGCATCGCACACCCGTAAAACCCGGGTTCATCGGAACCGGCTCGGCCTCCCGGACGCGACGGTGCCACCCCCGTCCCTCTCGCTCCTTGCTGCGAGGAGATACGCCACGACCCCCGAAACACCCACTTGCGGCCGGCGCAGCGGCTCGCCGACCGCAGATTTGGAATCCGGGTGGAATTCTACCCCGCTTTTGTGCCGCTCTCGTCCACCTGCCACCTTCCTTCTTAGATGTCGCGTCCGAGACATCTTCAAAAACTTCCCTATTTCCTGCTGATCCAGCAGCCTTCTCCCAGGGCTCGCAAGGCTCGTTTTTGCGCCCTCTTGCGGACACGCCTTGAATGGCAGCGGCCTCCCGGCAGTGCCCCGTCGAAATGATTGGAAACGGCCTTTCGGGGCACCTGGCCAGTGCGAGCGTGCGTCTGAGCGCTCCATTCTATCTGTCCTTCTTTTATTTAATTTTCATATTTCAATTCATAAAGGCATGGATGTTTTGTTGAGCATTTTATTATGATTGCAACATTCATTTAATGTATGTGTGAGCAATTGTGGCTTTTTTTTTTACGCAACAGGTGCCGAGTTCCCCCCCCCCCCCCCAAGGCTAACCGTAACCCCCACCCACCCAGTCATGAACCGATTCCCCCCCCCAACACACACACACACCCTGCCGAACTTTCTCTTCCCTTGCGAGTGCTCCTGCGCTCCTGCGCGTGCGCAACTGTCAGCCTTTTTTTTTTTCAAGGCAACAAGTCCCCCCGCCCGTATCTCCCGAACGCAGCATCGCCGACCCGTGAAACCCGGGATCATCGGAACCGGCTCGGCGTCCCGGACGCGACGGTGCCACCCCCGTCCCTCTCGCTCCTTCCTGCGAGGAGATACGCCATGACACCCGGAACGCCCACTTGCGGCGGGCGCAGCGGCTCGCCGATCGCGGATTTGGAATCCGGGTGGAATTCTACCCCGCTTTTATGCCACTCTTGTCCACCTGCCGCCCTTCCTTGGGACGTGTCCATCTCCTGCGCATGCGCAACTGGGAGCCTTTTTTTTTTTTCAAGGCAACAAGTCCCCCCGCCCGTATCTCCCGAACGCAGCATCGCACACCCGTAAAACCCGGGATCATCGGAACCGGCTCGGCCTCCCGGACGCGACGCTGCCACCCCCGTCCCTCTCGCTCCTTGCTGCGAGGAGATACGCCACGACCCCCGAAACACCCACTTGCGGCCGGCGCAGCGGCTCGCCGACCGCAGATTTGGAATCCGGGTGGAATTCTACCCCGCTTTTGTGCCGCTCTCGTCCACCTGCCGCCCTTCCTCGGGACGTGTCCCGCTACTGCGCCCCGCTACTGCGCGTGCGCAACTGTCAGCCTTTTTTTTTTTTTAAGGCAAATAGTCCCCCCGCCCGTATCTCCCGAACGCAGCATCGCACACCCGTAAAATCGGGTTCATCGGAACCGGCTCGGCCTCCCGGACGCGACGGTGCCACCCCCGTCCCTCTCGCTCCTTGCTGCGAGGAGATACGCCATGACCCCCGAAAAACCCACTTGCGGCCGGCGCAGCGGCTCGCCGACCGCAGATTTGGAATCCGGGTGGAATCCTACCCCGCTTTTATGCGGCTCTCGTCCACCTGCCGCCCTTCCTTCTTAGATGTCGCGTCCGAGACATCTTCAAAAACTTCCCTATTTCCTGCTGATCCAGCAGCCTTCTCCCAGGGCTCGCAAGGCTCGTTTTTGCGCCCTCTTTTACCCTATTTGGCTTTTGCTCGTTCTCATTAAAGGCATGGATGTTTGGTTGTGCATTTTATTATGATTGCAACATTCATTCAATGTATGTGTGTGCAATTGTGGCTTTTTTTTTTAACGCAAAAGGTCCCGAGTCCCCCCCCCCCCCCCCCCCCCACACACACACACACACACACTAGCACACCCTGCCGAACTTTCTCTCCCCTTGCGAGTGCTCCGCGGGCCTGCGCGTGCGCAACTGTGAGCCTTTTTTTTTAAGCCAACAAGTCCCCCCCGCCCGTATCTCCCGAACGCAGCATCGCACACCCGTGTCCCGCTACTGCGCGTGCGCAACTGTCAGCCTTTTTTTTTTTTTTTTTTTTTTTTTAAGGCAAATAGTCCCCCCGCCCGTATCTCCCGAACGCAGCATCGCCGACCCGTAAAACCCGGGTTCATCGGAACCGGCTCGGCCTCCCGGACGCGACGGTGCCAGCCCCGTCCCTCTCGCTCCTTCCTGCGAGGAGATACGCCATGACACCCGGAACGCCCACTTGCGGCCGGCGCAGCGGCGCGCCGACCGCAGATTTGGAATCCGGGTGGGATCCTGCTCCGCTTTTGTGCCGCTCTCGACCACCTGCCGCCCTTCCTCGGGACGTCTCCCGCTCCTGCGCGTGCGCAACTGTGAGCCTTTTTCTTTTTTTTTTTTAAGGCAACAAGTGCCCCCGCCCGTATCTCCCGAACGCAGCATCGCCGACCCGTAAAACCCGGGTTCATCGGAACCGGCTCGGCCTCCCGGACGCGCCGGTGCCACCCCCGTCCCTCTCGCTCCTTCCTGCGAGGAGGTCACGGACGATATCCGCCTGAGACGTCGGCCCTCCTGCCGCGAGGTTCGCTTTGGCGCCGTCTGGCGGACACTGCGCGTATACAACACAGTGCTGAGGGACCGTCACTTGTGCCTCGATCTCCGAAATCTCCTCTTTTTTTTCGCCAATAAGTGTCCAAATTCGGTCAAAGTCCGACAGACGGGCTCTCCCGGGCACCAAATTTGCCAGTGCCAAACCTCAACCTTCTTTGCTGCGAGTGGCCTTGAGCCCGATGGTGAGGTGCAATAAAACACATGTGGTGTAGGGCCCATGACACCCGGAACGCCCACTTGCGGCGGGCGCAGCGGCTCGCCGACCGCGGATTTGGAATCCGGGTGGAATCCTACCCCGCTTTTGTGCCGCTCTCGTCCACCTGCCGCCCTTCCTCGGGACGTGTCCCGCTACTGCGCCCCGCTACTGCGCGTGCGCAACTGTCAGCCTTTTTTTTTTTTTAAGGCAAATAGTCCCCCCGCCCGTATCTCCCGAACGCAGCATCGCACAGCCGTAAAATCGGGTTCATCGGAACCGGCTCGGCCTCCCGGACGCGACGGTGCCACCCCCGTCCCTCTCGCTCCTTGCTGCGAGGAGATACGCCATGACCCCCGAAACACCCACTTGCGGCCGGCGCAGCGGCTCGCCGACCGCAGATTTGGAATCCGGGTGGAATCCTACCCCGCTTTTATGCGGCTCTCGTCCACCTGCCGCCCTTCCTTGGGACGTGTCCATCTCCTGCGCATGCGCAACTGTCAGCCTTTTTTTTTTTTAAGGCAAATAGTCCCCCCGCCCGTATCTCCCGAACGCAGCATCGCACACCCGTAAACCCAGGATCATCGGAACCGGCTCGGCCTCCCGGACGCGACGCTGCCACCCCCGTCCCTCTCGCTCCTTGCTGCGAGGAGATACGCCACGACCCCCGAAACACCCACTTGCGGCCGGCGCAGCGGCTCGCCGACCGCAGATTTGGAATCCGGGTGGAATCCTACCCCGCTTTTATGCGGCTCTCGTCCACCTGCCGCCCTTCCTTGGGACGTGTCCATCTCCTGCGCATGCGCAACTGTCAGCCTTTTTTTTTTTTAAGGCAAATAGTCCCCCCGCCCGTATCTCCCGAGCGCAGCATCGCACACCCGTAAAACCCGGGTTCATCGGAACCGGCTCGGCCTCCCGGACGCGACGGTGCCACCCCCGTCCCTCTCGCTCCTTGCTGCGAGGAGATACGCCACGACCCCCGAAACACCCACTTGCGGCCGGCGCAGCGGCTCGCCGACCGCAGATTTGGAATCCGGGTGGAATTCTACCCCGCTTTTGTGCCGCTCTCGTCCACCTGCCACCTTCCTTCTTAGATGTCGCGTCCGAGACATCTTCAAAAACTTCCCTATTTCCTGCTGATCCAGCAGCCTTCTCCCAGGGCTCGCAAGGCTCGTTTTTGCGCCCTCTTGCGGACACGCCTTGAATGGCAGCGGCCTCCCGGCAGTGCCCCGTCGAAATGATTGGAAACGGCCTTTCGGGGCACCTGGCCAGTGCGAGCGTGCGTCTGAGCGCTCCATTCTATCTGTCCTTCTTTTATTTAATTTTCATATTTCAATTCATAAAGGCATGGATGTTTTGTTGAGCATTTTATTATGATTGCAACATTCATTTAATGTATGTGTGAGCAATTGTGGCTTTTTTTTTTACGCAACAGGTGCCGAGTTCCCCCCCCCCCCTCAAGGCTAACCGTAACCCCCACCCACCCAGTCATGAACCGATTCCCCCCCCCAACACACACACACACCCTGCCGAACTTTCTCTTCCCTTGCGAGTGCTCCTGCGCTCCTGCGCATGCGCAACTGTCAGCCTTTTTTTTTTTCAAGGCAACAAGTCCCCCCGCCCGTATCTCCCGAACGCAGCATCGCCGACCCGTGAAACCCGGGATCATCGGAACCGGCTCGGCGTCCCGGACGCGACGGTGCCACCCCCGTCCCTCTCGCTCCTTCCTGCGAGGAGATACGCCATGACACCCGGAACGCCCACTTGCGGCGGGCGCAGCGGCTCGCCGATCGCGGATTTGGAATCCGGGTGGAATTCTACCCCGCTTTTATGCCACTCTTGTCCACCTGCCGCCCTTCCTTGGGACGTGTCCATCTCCTGCGCATGCGCAACTGGGAGCCTTTTTTTTTTTTCAAGGCAACAAGTCCCCCCGCCCGTATCTCCCGAACGCAGCATCGCACACCCGTAAAACCCGGGATCATCGGAACCGGCTCGGCCTCCCGGACGCGACGCTGCCACCCCCGTCCCTCTCGCTCCTTGCTGCGAGGAGATACGCCACGACCCCCGAAACACCCACTTGCGGCCGGGGCAGCGGCTCGCCGACCGCAGATTTGGAATCCGGGTGGAATCCTACCCCGCTTTTGTGCCGCTCTCGTCCACCTGCCGCCCTTCCTCGGGACGTGTCCCGCTACTGCGCCCCGCTACTGCGCGTGCGCAACTGTCAGCCTTTTTTTTTTTTTAAGGCAAATAGTCCCCCCGCCCGTATCTCCCGAACGCAGCATCGCACACCCGTAAAATCGGGTTCATCGGAACCGGCTCGGCCTCCCGGACGCGACGGTGCCACCCCCGTCCCTCTCGCTCCTTGCTGCGAGGAGATACGCCATGACCCCCGAAACACCCACTTGCGGCCGGCGCAGCGGCTCGCCGACCGCAGATTTGGAATCCGGGTGGAATCCTACCCCGCTTTTATGCGGCTCTCGTCCACCTGCCGCCCTTCCTTCTTAGATGTCGCGTCCGAGACATCTTCAAAAACTTCCCTATTTCCTGCTGATCCAGCAGCCTTCTCCCAGGGCTCGCAAGGCTCGTTTTTGCGCCCTCTTTTACCCTATTTGGCTTTTGCTCGTTCTCATTAAAGGCATGGATGTTTGGTTGTGCATTTTATTATGATTGCAACATTCATTCAATGTATGTGTGTGCAATTGTGGCTTTTTTTTTTAACGCAAAAGGTCCCGAGTTCCCCCCCCCCCCCCCCCCCACACACACACACACACACACTAGCACACCCTGCCGAACTTTCTCTCCCCTTGCGAGTGCTCCGCGGGCCTGCGCGTGCGCAACTGTGAGCCTTTTTTTTTAAGCCAACAAGTCCCCCCCGCCCGTATCTCCCGAACGCAGCATCGCACACCCGTGTCCCGCTACTGCGCGTGCGCAACTGTCAGCCTTTTTTTTTTTTTTTTTTTTTTTTTAAGGCAAATAGTCCCCCCGCCCGTATCTCCCGAACGCAGCATCGCACACCCGTAAAACCCGGGTTCATCGGAACCGGCTCGGCCTCCCGGACGCGACGCTGCCACCCCCGTCCCTCTCGCTCCTTCCTGCGAGGAGATACGCCATGACACCCGGAACGCCCACTTGCGGCGGGCGCAGCGGCTCGCCGGCCGCAGATTTGGAATCCGGGTGGGATCCTGCTCCGCTTTTGTGCCGCTCTCGTCCACCTGCCGCACTTCCTCGGGACGTCTCCCGCTCCTGCGCGTGCGCAACTGTGAGCCTTTTTCTTTTTTATTTAAGGCAACAAGTCCCCCCGCCCGTATCTCCCGAACGCAGCATCGCCGACCCGTAAAACCCGGGTTCATCGGAACCGGCTCGGCCTCCCGGACGCGACGGTGCCACCCCCGTCCCTCTCGCTCCTTCCTGCGAGGAGATACGCCATGACACCCGGAACGCCCACTTGCGGCCGGCGCAGCGGCTCGCCGACCGCAGATTTGGAATCCGGGTGGGATCCTGCTCCGCTTTTGTGCCGCTCTCGACCACCTGCCGCCCTTCCTCGGGACGTCTCCCGCTCCTGCGCGTGCGCAACTGTGAGCCTTTTTCTTTTTTTTTTTTAAGGCAACAAGTGCCCCCGCCCGTATCTCCCGAACGCAGCATCGCCGACCCGTAAAACCCGGGTTCATCGGAACCGGCTCGGCCTCCCGGACGCGACGGTGCCAGCCCCGTCCCTCTCGCTCCTTCCTGCGAGGAGATACGCCATGACACCCGGAACGCCCACTTGCGGCCGGCGCAGCGGCGCGCCGACCGCAGATTTGGAATCCGGGTGGGATCCTGCTCCGCTTTTGTGCCGCTCTCGACCACCTGCCGCCCTTCCTCGGGACGTCTCCCGCTCCTGCGCGTGCGCAACTGTGAGCCTTTTTCTTTTTTTTTTTTAAGGCAACAAGTGCCCCCGCCCGTATCTCCCGAACGCAGCATCGCCGACCCGTAAAACCCGGGTTCATCGGAACCGGCTCGGCCTCCCGGACGCGCCGGTGCCACCCCCGTCCCTCTCGCTCCTTCCTGCGAGGAGGTCACGGACGATATCCGCCTGAGACGTCGGCCCTCCTGCCGCGAGGTTCGCTTTGGCGCCGTCTGGCGGACACTGCGCGTATACAACACAGTGCTGAGGGACCGTCACTTGTGCCTCGATCTCCGAAATCTCCTCTTTTTTTTCGCCAATAAGTGTCCAAATTCGGTCAAAGTCCGACAGACGGGCTCTCCCGGGCACCAAATTTGCCAGTGCCAAACCTCAACCTTCTTTGCTGCGAGTGGCCTTGAGCCCGATGGTGAGGTGCAATAAAACACATGTGGTGTAGGGCCCATGACACCCGGAACGCCCACTTGCGGCGGGCGCAGCGGCTCGCCGACCGCGGATTTGGAATCCGGGTGGAATCCTACCCCGCTTTTGTGCCGCTCTCGTCCACCTGCCGCCCTTCCTCGGGACGTGTCCCGCTACTGCGCCCCGCTACTGCGCGTGCGCAACTGTCAGCCTTTTTTTTTTTTTAAGGCAAATAGTCCCCCCGCCCGTATCTCCCGAACGCAGCATCGCACAGCCGTAAAATCGGGTTCATCGGAACCGGCTCGGCCTCCCGGACGCGACGGTGCCACCCCCGTCCCTCTCGCTCCTTGCTGCGAGGAGATACGCCATGACCCCCGAAACACCCACTTGCGGCCGGCGCAGCGGCTCGCCGACCGCAGATTTGGAATCCGGGTGGAATCCTACCCCGCTTTTATGCGGCTCTCGTCCACCTGCCGCCCTTCCTTGGGACGTGTCCATCTCCTGCGCATGCGCAACTGTCAGCCTTTTTTTTTTTTAAGGCAAATAGTCCCCCCGCCCGTATCTCCCGAACGCAGCATCGCACACCCGTAAAACCCGGGTTCATCGGAACCGGCTCGGCCTCCCGGACGCGACGGTGCCACCCCCGTCCCTCTCGCTCCTTGCTGCGAGGAGATACGCCACGACCCCCGAAACACCCACTTGCGGCCGGCGCAGCGGCTCGCCGACCGCAGATTTGGAATCCGGGTGGAATTCTACCCCGCTTTTGTGCCGCTCTCGTCCACCTGCCACCTTCCTTCTTAGATGTCGCGTCCGAGACATCTTCAAAAACTTCCCTATTTCCTGCTGATCCAGCAGCCTTCTCCCAGGGCTCGCAAGGCTCGTTTTTGCGCCCTCTTGCGGACACGCCTTGAATGGCAGCGGCCTCCCGGCAGTGCCCCGTCGAAATGATTGGAAACGGCCTTTCGGGGCACCTGGCCAGTGCGAGCGTGCGTCTGAGCGCTCCATTCTATCTGTCCTTCTTTTATTTAATTTTCATATTTCAATTCATAAAGGCATGGATGTTTTGTTGAGCATTTTATTATGATTGCAACATTCATTTAATGTATGTGTGAGCAATTGTGGCTTTTTTTTTTACGCAACAGGTGCCGAGTTCCCCCCCCCCCCCCCAAGGCTAACCGTAACCCCCACCCACCCAGTCATGAACCGATTCCCCCCCCCAACACACACACACACCCTGCCGAACTTTCTCTTCCCTTGCGAGTGCTCCTGCGCTCCTGCGCGTGCGCAACTGTCAGCCTTTTTTTTTTTCAAGGCAACAAGTCCCCCCGCCCGTATCTCCCGAACGCAGCATCGCCGACCCGTGAAACCCGGGATCATCGGAACCGGCTCGGCGTCCCGGACGCGACGGTGCCACCCCCGTCCCTCTCGCTCCTTCCTGCGAGGAGATACGCCATGACACCCGGAACGCCCACTTGCGGCGGGCGCAGCGGCTCGCCGATCGCGGATTTGGAATCCGGGTGGAATTCTACCCCGCTTTTATGCGGCTCTCGTCCACCTGCCGCCCTTCCTTGGGACGTGTCCATCTCCTGCGCATGCGCAACTGTCAGCCTTTTTTTTTTTTTTAAGGCAAATAGTCCCCCCGCCCGTATCTCCCGAGCGCAGCATCGCACACCCGTAAAACCCGGGTTCATCGGAACCGGCTCGGCCTCCCGGACGCGACGGTGCCACCCCCGTCCCTCTCGCTCCTTGCTGCGAGGAGATACGCCACGACCCCCGAAACACCCACTTGCGGCCGGCGCAGCGGCTCGCCGACCGCAGATTTGGAATCCGGGTGGAATTCTACCCCGCTTTTGTGCCGCTCTCGTCCACCTGCCACCTTCCTTCTTAGATGTCGCGTCCGAGACATCTTCAAAAACTTCCCTATTTCCTGCTGATCCAGCAGCCTTCTCCCAGGGCTCGCAAGGCTCGTTTTTGCGCCCTCTTGCGGACACGCCTTGAATGGCAGCGGCCTCCCGGCAGTGCCCCGTCGAAATGATTGGAAACGGCCTTTCGGGGCACCTGGCCAGTGCGAGCGTGCGTCTGAGCGCTCCATTCTATCTGTCCTTCTTTTATTTAATTTTCATATTTCAATTCATAAAGGCATGGATGTTTTGTTGAGCATTTTATTATGATTGCAACATTCATTTAATGTATGTGTGAGCAATTGTGGCTTTTTTTTTTACGCAACAGGTGCCGAGTTCCCCCCCCCCCTCAAGGCTAACCGTAACCCCCACCCACCCAGTCATGAACCGATTCCCCCCCCCAACACACACACACACCCTGCCGAACTTTCTCTTCCCTTGCGAGTGCTCCTGCGCTCCTGCGCGTGCGCAACTGTCAGCCTTTTTTTTTTTCAAGGCAACAAGTCCCCCCGCCCGTATCTCCCGAACGCAGCATCGCCGACCCGTGAAACCCGGGATCATCGGAACCGGCTCGGCGTCCCGGACGCGACGGTGCCACCCCCGTCCCTCTCGCTCCTTCCTGCGAGGAGATACGCCATGACACCCGGAACGCCCACTTGCGGCGGGCGCAGCGGCTCGCCGATCGCGGATTTGGAATCCGGGTGGAATTCTACCCCGCTTTTATGCCACTCTTGTCCACCTGCCGCCCTTCCTTGGGACGTGTCCATCTCCTGCGCATGCGCAACTGGGAGCCTTTTTTTTTTTTCAAGGCAACAAGTCCCCCCGCCCGTATCTCCCGAACGCAGCATCGCACACCCGTAAAACCCGGGATCATCGGAACCGGCTCGGCCTCCCGGACGCGACGCTGCCACCCCCGTCCCTCTCGCTCCTTGCTGCGAGGAGATACGCCACGACCCCCGAAACACCCACTTGCGGCCGGGGCAGCGGCTCGCCGACCGCAGATTTGGAATCCGGGTGGAATCCTACCCCGCTTTTGTGCCGCTCTCGTCCACCTGCCGCCCTTCCTCGGGACGTGTCCCGCTACTGCGCCCCGCTACTGCGCGTGCGCAACTGTCAGCCTTTTTTTTTTTTTAAGGCAAATAGTCCCCCCGCCCGTATCTCCCGAACGCAGCATCGCACACCCGTAAAATCGGGTTCATCGGAACCGGCTCGGCCTCCCGGACGCGACGGTGCCACCCCCGTCCCTCTCGCTCCTTGCTGCGAGGAGATACGCCATGACCCCCGAAACACCCACTTGCGGCCGGCGCAGCGGCTCGCCGACCGCAGATTTGGAATCCGGGTGGAATCCTACCCCGCTTTTATGCGGCTCTCGTCCACCTGCCGCCCTTCCTTCTTAGATGTCGCGTCCGAGACATCTTCAAAAACTTCCCTATTTCCTGCTGATCCAGCAGCCTTCTCCCAGGGCTCGCAAGGCTCGTTTTTGCGCCCTCTTTTACCCTATTTGGCTTTTGCTCGTTCTCATTAAAGGCATGGATGTTTGGTTGTGCATTTTATTATGATTGCAACATTCATTCAATGTATGTGTGTGCAATTGTGGCTTTTTTTTTTAACGCAAAAGGTCCCGAGTTCCCCCCCCCCCCCCCCCCCACACACACACACACACACACTAGCACACCCTGCCGAACTTTCTCTCCCCTTGCGAGTGCTCCGCGGGCCTGCGCGTGCGCAACTGTGAGCCTTTTTTTTTAAGCCAACAAGTCCCCCCCGCCCGTATCTCCCGAACGCAGCATCGCACACCCGTGTCCCGCTACTGCGCGTGCGCAACTGTCAGCCTTTTTTTTTTTTTTTTTTTTTTTTTAAGGCAAATAGTCCCCCCGCCCGTATCTCCCGAACGCAGCATCGCACACCCGTAAAACCCGGGTTCATCGGAACCGGCTCGGCCTCCCGGACGCGACGCTGCCACCCCCGTCCCTCTCGCTCCTTCCTGCGAGGAGATACGCCATGACACCCGGAACGCCCACTTGCGGCGGGCGCAGCGGCTCGCCGGCCGCAGATTTGGAATCCGGGTGGGATCCTGCTCCGCTTTTGTGCCGCTCTCGTCCACCTGCCGCACTTCCTCGGGACGTCTCCCGCTCCTGCGCGTGCGCAACTGTGAGCCTTTTTCTTTTTTATTTAAGGCAACAAGTCCCCCCGCCCGTATCTCCCGAACGCAGCATCGCCGACCCGTAAAACCCGGGTTCATCGGAACCGGCTCGGCCTCCCGGACGCGACGGTGCCACCCCCGTCCCTCTCGCTCCTTCCTGCGAGGAGATACGCCATGACACCCGGAACGCCCACTTGCGGCCGGCGCAGCGGCTCGCCGACCGCAGATTTGGAATCCGGGTGGGATCCTGCTCCGCTTTTGTGCCGCTCTCGACCACCTGCCGCCCTTCCTCGGGACGTCTCCCGCTCCTGCGCGTGCGCAACTGTGAGCCTTTTTCTTTTTTTTTTTTAAGGCAACAAGTGCCCCCGCCCGTATCTCCCGAACGCAGCATCGCCGACCCGTAAAACCCGGGTTCATCGGAACCGGCTCGGCCTCCCGGACGCGACGGTGCCAGCCCCGTCCCTCTCGCTCCTTCCTGCGAGGAGATACGCCATGACACCCGGAACGCCCACTTGCGGCCGGCGCAGCGGCGCGCCGACCGCAGATTTGGAATCCGGGTGGGATCCTGCTCCGCTTTTGTGCCGCTCTCGACCACCTGCCGCCCTTCCTCGGGACGTCTCCCGCTCCTGCGCGTGCGCAACTGTGAGCCTTTTTCTTTTTTTTTTTTAAGGCAACAAGTGCCCCCGCCCGTATCTCCCGAACGCAGCATCGCCGACCCGTAAAACCCGGGTTCATCGGAACCGGCTCGGCCTCCCGGACGCGCCGGTGCCACCCCCGTCCCTCTCGCTCCTTCCTGCGAGGAGGTCACGGACGATATCCGCCTGAGACGTCGGCCCTCCTGCCGCGAGGTTCGCTTTGGCGCCGTCTGGCGGACACTGCGCGTATACAACACAGTGCTGAGGGACCGTCACTTGTGCCTCGATCTCCGAAATCTCCTCTTTTTTTTCGCCAATAAGTGTCCAAATTCGGTCAAAGTCCGACAGACGGGCTCTCCCGGGCACCAAATTTGCCAGTGCCAAACCTCAACCTTCTTTGCTGCGAGTGGCCTTGAGCCCGATGGTGAGGTGCAATAAAACACATGTGGTGTAGGGCCCATGACACCCGGAACGCCCACTTGCGGCGGGCGCAGCGGCTCGCCGACCGCGGATTTGGAATCCGGGTGGAATCCTACCCCGCTTTTGTGCCGCTCTCGTCCACCTGCCGCCCTTCCTCGGGACGTGTCCCGCTACTGCGCCCCGCTACTGCGCGTGCGCAACTGTCAGCCTTTTTTTTTTTTTAAGGCAAATAGTCCCCCCGCCCGTATCTCCCGAACGCAGCATCGCACAGCCGTAAAATCGGGTTCATCGGAACCGGCTCGGCCTCCCGGACGCGACGGTGCCACCCCCGTCCCTCTCGCTCCTTGCTGCGAGGAGATACGCCATGACCCCCGAAACACCCACTTGCGGCCGGCGCAGCGGCTCGCCGACCGCAGATTTGGAATCCGGGTGGAATCCTACCCCGCTTTTATGCGGCTCTCGTCCACCTGCCGCCCTTCCTTGGGACGTGTCCATCTCCTGCGCATGCGCAACTGTCAGCCTTTTTTTTTTTTAAGGCAAATAGTCCCCCCGCCCGTATCTCCCGAACGCAGCATCGCACACCCGTAAACCCAGGATCATCGGAACCGGCTCGGCCTCCCGGACGCGACGCTGCCACCCCCGTCCCTCTCGCTCCTTGCTGCGAGGAGATACGCCACGACCCCCGAAACACCCACTTGCGGCCGGCGCAGCGGCTCGCCGACCGCAGATTTGGAATCCGGGTGGAATCCTACCCCGCTTTTATGCGGCTCTCGTCCACCTGCCGCCCTTCCTTGGGACGTGTCCATCTCCTGCGCATGCGCAACTGTCAGCCTTTTTTTTTTTTAAGGCAAATAGTCCCCCCGCCCGTATCTCCCGAGCGCAGCATCGCACACCCGTAAAACCCGGGTTCATCGGAACCGGCTCGGCCTCCCGGACGCGACGGTGCCACCCCCGTCCCTCTCGCTCCTTGCTGCGAGGAGATACGCCACGACCCCCGAAACACCCACTTGCGGCCGGCGCAGCGGCTCGCCGACCGCAGATTTGGAATCCGGGTGGAATTCTACCCCGCTTTTGTGCCGCTCTCGTCCACCTGCCACCTTCCTTCTTAGATGTCGCGTCCGAGACATCTTCAAAAACTTCCCTATTTCCTGCTGATCCAGCAGCCTTCTCCCAGGGCTCGCAAGGCTCGTTTTTGCGCCCTCTTGCGGACACGCCTTGAATGGCAGCGGCCTCCCGGCAGTGCCCCGTCGAAATGATTGGAAACGGCCTTTCGGGGCACCTGGCCAGTGCGAGCGTGCGTCTGAGCGCTCCATTCTATCTGTCCTTCTTTTATTTAATTTTCATATTTCAATTCATAAAGGCATGGATGTTTTGTTGAGCATTTTATTATGATTGCAACATTCATTTAATGTATGTGTGAGCAATTGTGGCTTTTTTTTTTACGCAACAGGTGCCGAGTTCCCCCCCCCCCTCAAGGCTAACCGTAACCCCCACCCACCCAGTCATGAACCGATTCCCCCCCCCAACACACACACACACCCTGCCGAACTTTCTCTTCCCTTGCGAGTGCTCCTGCGCTCCTGCGCATGCGCAACTGTCAGCCTTTTTTTTTTTCAAGGCAACAAGTCCCCCCGCCCGTATCTCCCGAACGCAGCATCGCCGACCCGTGAAACCCGGGATCATCGGAACCGGCTCGGCGTCCCGGACGCGACGGTGCCACCCCCGTCCCTCTCGCTCCTTCCTGCGAGGAGATACGCCATGACACCCGGAACGCCCACTTGCGGCGGGCGCAGCGGCTCGCCGATCGCGGATTTGGAATCCGGGTGGAATTCTACCCCGCTTTTATGCCACTCTTGTCCACCTGCCGCCCTTCCTTGGGACGTGTCCATCTCCTGCGCATGCGCAACTGGGAGCCTTTTTTTTTTTTCAAGGCAACAAGTCCCCCCGCCCGTATCTCCCGAACGCAGCATCGCACACCCGTAAAACCCGGGATCATCGGAACCGGCTCGGCCTCCCGGACGCGACGCTGCCACCCCCGTCCCTCTCGCTCCTTGCTGCGAGGAGATACGCCACGACCCCCGAAACACCCACTTGCGGCCGGGGCAGCGGCTCGCCGACCGCAGATTTGGAATCCGGGTGGAATCCTACCCCGCTTTTGTGCCGCTCTCGTCCACCTGCCGCCCTTCCTCGGGACGTGTCCCGCTACTGCGCCCCGCTACTGCGCGTGCGCAACTGTCAGCCTTTTTTTTTTTTTAAGGCAAATAGTCCCCCCGCCCGTATCTCCCGAACGCAGCATCGCACACCCGTAAAATCGGGTTCATCGGAACCGGCTCGGCCTCCCGGACGCGACGGTGCCACCCCCGTCCCTCTCGCTCCTTGCTGCGAGGAGATACGCCATGACCCCCGAAACACCCACTTGCGGCCGGCGCAGCGGCTCGCCGACCGCAGATTTGGAATCCGGGTGGAATCCTACCCCGCTTTTATGCGGCTCTCGTCCACCTGCCGCCCTTCCTTCTTAGATGTCGCGTCCGAGACATCTTCAAAAACTTCCCTATTTCCTGCTGATCCAGCAGCCTTCTCCCAGGGCTCGCAAGGCTCGTTTTTGCGCCCTCTTTTACCCTATTTGGCTTTTGCTCGTTCTCATTAAAGGCATGGATGTTTGGTTGTGCATTTTATTATGATTGCAACATTCATTCAATGTATGTGTGTGCAATTGTGGCTTTTTTTTTTAACGCAAAAGGTCCCGAGTTCCCCCCCCCCCCCCCCCCCACACACACACACACACACACTAGCACACCCTGCCGAACTTTCTCTCCCCTTGCGAGTGCTCCGCGGGCCTGCGCGTGCGCAACTGTGAGCCTTTTTTTTTAAGCCAACAAGTCCCCCCCGCCCGTATCTCCCGAACGCAGCATCGCACACCCGTGTCCCGCTACTGCGCGTGCGCAACTGTCAGCCTTTTTTTTTTTTTTTTTTTTTTTTTAAGGCAAATAGTCCCCCCGCCCGTATCTCCCGAACGCAGCATCGCACACCCGTAAAACCCGGGTTCATCGGAACCGGCTCGGCCTCCCGGACGCGACGCTGCCACCCCCGTCCCTCTCGCTCCTTCCTGCGAGGAGATACGCCATGACACCCGGAACGCCCACTTGCGGCGGGCGCAGCGGCTCGCCGGCCGCAGATTTGGAATCCGGGTGGGATCCTGCTCCGCTTTTGTGCCGCTCTCGTCCACCTGCCGCACTTCCTCGGGACGTCTCCCGCTCCTGCGCGTGCGCAACTGTGAGCCTTTTTCTTTTTTATTTAAGGCAACAAGTCCCCCCGCCCGTATCTCCCGAACGCAGCATCGCCGACCCGTAAAACCCGGGTTCATCGGAACCGGCTCGGCCTCCCGGACGCGACGGTGCCACCCCCGTCCCTCTCGCTCCTTCCTGCGAGGAGATACGCCATGACACCCGGAACGCCCACTTGCGGCCGGCGCAGCGGCTCGCCGACCGCAGATTTGGAATCCGGGTGGGATCCTGCTCCGCTTTTGTGCCGCTCTCGACCACCTGCCGCCCTTCCTCGGGACGTCTCCCGCTCCTGCGCGTGCGCAACTGTGAGCCTTTTTCTTTTTTTTTTTTAAGGCAACAAGTGCCCCCGCCCGTATCTCCCGAACGCAGCATCGCCGACCCGTAAAACCCGGGTTCATCGGAACCGGCTCGGCCTCCCGGACGCGACGGTGCCAGCCCCGTCCCTCTCGCTCCTTCCTGCGAGGAGATACGCCATGACACCCGGAACGCCCACTTGCGGCCGGCGCAGCGGCGCGCCGACCGCAGATTTGGAATCCGGGTGGGATCCTGCTCCGCTTTTGTGCCGCTCTCGACCACCTGCCGCCCTTCCTCGGGACGTCTCCCGCTCCTGCGCGTGCGCAACTGTGAGCCTTTTTCTTTTTTTTTTTTAAGGCAACAAGTGCCCCCGCCCGTATCTCCCGAACGCAGCATCGCCGACCCGTAAAACCCGGGTTCATCGGAACCGGCTCGGCCTCCCGGACGCGCCGGTGCCACCCCCGTCCCTCTCGCTCCTTCCTGCGAGGAGGTCACGGACGATATCCGCCTGAGACGTCGGCCCTCCTGCCGCGAGGTTCGCTTTGGCGCCGTCTGGCGGACACTGCGCGTATACAACACAGTGCTGAGGGACCGTCACTTGTGCCTCGATCTCCGAAATCTCCTCTTTTTTTTCGCCAATAAGTGTCCAAATTCGGTCAAAGTCCGACAGACGGGCTCTCCCGGGCACCAAATTTGCCAGTGCCAAACCTCAACCTTCTTTGCTGCGAGTGGCCTTGAGCCCGATGGTGAGGTGCAATAAAACACATGTGGTGTAGGGCCCATGACACCCGGAACGCCCACTTGCGGCGGGCGCAGCGGCTCGCCGACCGCGGATTTGGAATCCGGGTGGAATCCTACCCCGCTTTTGTGCCGCTCTCGTCCACCTGCCGCCCTTCCTCGGGACGTGTCCCGCTACTGCGCCCCGCTACTGCGCGTGCGCAACTGTCAGCCTTTTTTTTTTTTTAAGGCAAATAGTCCCCCCGCCCGTATCTCCCGAACGCAGCATCGCACAGCCGTAAAATCGGGTTCATCGGAACCGGCTCGGCCTCCCGGACGCGACGGTGCCACCCCCGTCCCTCTCGCTCCTTGCTGCGAGGAGATACGCCATGACCCCCGAAACACCCACTTGCGGCCGGCGCAGCGGCTCGCCGACCGCAGATTTGGAATCCGGGTGGAATCCTACCCCGCTTTTATGCGGCTCTCGTCCACCTGCCGCCCTTCCTTGGGACGTGTCCATCTCCTGCGCATGCGCAACTGTCAGCCTTTTTTTTTTTTAAGGCAAATAGTCCCCCCGCCCGTATCTCCCGAACGCAGCATCGCACACCCGTAAAACCCGGGTTCATCGGAACCGGCTCGGCCTCCCGGACGCGACGGTGCCACCCCCGTCCCTCTCGCTCCTTGCTGCGAGGAGATACGCCACGACCCCCGAAACACCCACTTGCGGCCGGCGCAGCGGCTCGCCGACCGCAGATTTGGAATCCGGGTGGAATTCTACCCCGCTTTTGTGCCGCTCTCGTCCACCTGCCACCTTCCTTCTTAGATGTCGCGTCCGAGACATCTTCAAAAACTTCCCTATTTCCTGCTGATCCAGCAGCCTTCTCCCAGGGCTCGCAAGGCTCGTTTTTGCGCCCTCTTGCGGACACGCCTTGAATGGCAGCGGCCTCCCGGCAGTGCCCCGTCGAAATGATTGGAAACGGCCTTTCGGGGCACCTGGCCAGTGCGAGCGTGCGTCTGAGCGCTCCATTCTATCTGTCCTTCTTTTATTTAATTTTCATATTTCAATTCATAAAGGCATGGATGTTTTGTTGAGCATTTTATTATGATTGCAACATTCATTTAATGTATGTGTGAGCAATTGTGGCTTTTTTTTTTACGCAACAGGTGCCGAGTTCCCCCCCCCCCCCCCCAAGGCTAACCGTAACCCCCACCCACCCAGTCATGAACCGATTCCCCCCCCCAACACACACACACACCCTGCCGAACTTTCTCTTCCCTTGCGAGTGCTCCTGCGCTCCTGCGCGTGCGCAACTGTCAGCCTTTTTTTTTTTCAAGGCAACAAGTCCCCCCGCCCGTATCTCCCGAACGCAGCATCGCCGACCCGTGAAACCCGGGATCATCGGAACCGGCTCGGCGTCCCGGACGCGACGGTGCCACCCCCGTCCCTCTCGCTCCTTCCTGCGAGGAGATACGCCATGACACCCGGAACGCCCACTTGCGGCGGGCGCAGCGGCTCGCCGATCGCGGATTTGGAATCCGGGTGGAATTCTACCCCGCTTTTATGCGGCTCTCGTCCACCTGCCGCCCTTCCTTGGGACGTGTCCATCTCCTGCGCATGCGCAACTGTCAGCCTTTTTTTTTTTTTTAAGGCAAATAGTCCCCCCGCCCGTATCTCCCGAGCGCAGCATCGCACACCCGTAAAACCCGGGTTCATCGGAACCGGCTCGGCCTCCCGGACGCGACGGTGCCACCCCCGTCCCTCTCGCTCCTTGCTGCGAGGAGATACGCCACGACCCCCGAAACACCCACTTGCGGCCGGCGCAGCGGCTCGCCGACCGCAGATTTGGAATCCGGGTGGAATTCTACCCCGCTTTTGTGCCGCTCTCGTCCACCTGCCACCTTCCTTCTTAGATGTCGCGTCCGAGACATCTTCAAAAACTTCCCTATTTCCTGCTGATCCAGCAGCCTTCTCCCAGGGCTCGCAAGGCTCGTTTTTGCGCCCTCTTGCGGACACGCCTTGAATGGCAGCGGCCTCCCGGCAGTGCCCCGTCGAAATGATTGGAAACGGCCTTTCGGGGCACCTGGCCAGTGCGAGCGTGCGTCTGAGCGCTCCATTCTATCTGTCCTTCTTTTATTTAATTTTCATATTTCAATTCATAAAGGCATGGATGTTTTGTTGAGCATTTTATTATGATTGCAACATTCATTTAATGTATGTGTGAGCAATTGTGGCTTTTTTTTTTACGCAACAGGTGCCGAGTTCCCCCCCCCCCTCAAGGCTAACCGTAACCCCCACCCACCCAGTCATGAACCGATTCCCCCCCCCAACACACACACACACCCTGCCGAACTTTCTCTTCCCTTGCGAGTGCTCCTGCGCTCCTGCGCATGCGCAACTGTCAGCCTTTTTTTTTTTCAAGGCAACAAGTCCCCCCGCCCGTATCTCCCGAACGCAGCATCGCCGACCCGTGAAACCCGGGATCATCGGAACCGGCTCGGCGTCCCGGACGCGACGGTGCCACCCCCGTCCCTCTCGCTCCTTCCTGCGAGGAGATACGCCATGACACCCGGAACGCCCACTTGCGGCGGGCGCAGCGGCTCGCCGATCGCGGATTTGGAATCCGGGTGGAATTCTACCCCGCTTTTATGCCACTCTTGTCCACCTGCCGCCCTTCCTTGGGACGTGTCCATCTCCTGCGCATGCGCAACTGGGAGCCTTTTTTTTTTTTCAAGGCAACAAGTCCCCCCGCCCGTATCTCCCGAACGCAGCATCGCACACCCGTAAAACCCGGGATCATCGGAACCGGCTCGGCCTCCCGGACGCGACGCTGCCACCCCCGTCCCTCTCGCTCCTTGCTGCGAGGAGATACGCCACGACCCCCGAAACACCCACTTGCGGCCGGGGCAGCGGCTCGCCGACCGCAGATTTGGAATCCGGGTGGAATCCTACCCCGCTTTTGTGCCGCTCTCGTCCACCTGCCGCCCTTCCTCGGGACGTGTCCCGCTACTGCGCCCCGCTACTGCGCGTGCGCAACTGTCAGCCTTTTTTTTTTTTTAAGGCAAATAGTCCCCCCGCCCGTATCTCCCGAACGCAGCATCGCACACCCGTAAAATCGGGTTCATCGGAACCGGCTCGGCCTCCCGGACGCGACGGTGCCACCCCCGTCCCTCTCGCTCCTTGCTGCGAGGAGATACGCCATGACCCCCGAAACACCCACTTGCGGCCGGCGCAGCGGCTCGCCGACCGCAGATTTGGAATCCGGGTGGAATCCTACCCCGCTTTTATGCGGCTCTCGTCCACCTGCCGCCCTTCCTTCTTAGATGTCGCGTCCGAGACATCTTCAAAAACTTCCCTATTTCCTGCTGATCCAGCAGCCTTCTCCCAGGGCTCGCAAGGCTCGTTTTTGCGCCCTCTTTTACCCTATTTGGCTTTTGCTCGTTCTCATTAAAGGCATGGATGTTTGGTTGTGCATTTTATTATGATTGCAACATTCATTCAATGTATGTGTGTGCAATTGTGGCTTTTTTTTTTAACGCAAAAGGTCCCGAGTTCCCCCCCCCCCCCCCCCCCACACACACACACACACACACTAGCACACCCTGCCGAACTTTCTCTCCCCTTGCGAGTGCTCCGCGGGCCTGCGCGTGCGCAACTGTGAGCCTTTTTTTTTAAGCCAACAAGTCCCCCCCGCCCGTATCTCCCGAACGCAGCATCGCACACCCGTGTCCCGCTACTGCGCGTGCGCAACTGTCAGCCTTTTTTTTTTTTTTTTTTTTTTTTTAAGGCAAATAGTCCCCCCGCCCGTATCTCCCGAACGCAGCATCGCACACCCGTAAAACCCGGGTTCATCGGAACCGGCTCGGCCTCCCGGACGCGACGCTGCCACCCCCGTCCCTCTCGCTCCTTCCTGCGAGGAGATACGCCATGACACCCGGAACGCCCACTTGCGGCGGGCGCAGCGGCTCGCCGGCCGCAGATTTGGAATCCGGGTGGGATCCTGCTCCGCTTTTGTGCCGCTCTCGTCCACCTGCCGCACTTCCTCGGGACGTCTCCCGCTCCTGCGCGTGCGCAACTGTGAGCCTTTTTCTTTTTTATTTAAGGCAACAAGTCCCCCCGCCCGTATCTCCCGAACGCAGCATCGCCGACCCGTAAAACCCGGGTTCATCGGAACCGGCTCGGCCTCCCGGACGCGACGGTGCCACCCCCGTCCCTCTCGCTCCTTCCTGCGAGGAGATACGCCATGACACCCGGAACGCCCACTTGCGGCCGGCGCAGCGGCTCGCCGACCGCAGATTTGGAATCCGGGTGGGATCCTGCTCCGCTTTTGTGCCGCTCTCGACCACCTGCCGCCCTTCCTCGGGACGTCTCCCGCTCCTGCGCGTGCGCAACTGTGAGCCTTTTTCTTTTTTTTTTTTAAGGCAACAAGTGCCCCCGCCCGTATCTCCCGAACGCAGCATCGCCGACCCGTAAAACCCGGGTTCATCGGAACCGGCTCGGCCTCCCGGACGCGACGGTGCCAGCCCCGTCCCTCTCGCTCCTTCCTGCGAGGAGATACGCCATGACACCCGGAACGCCCACTTGCGGCCGGCGCAGCGGCGCGCCGACCGCAGATTTGGAATCCGGGTGGGATCCTGCTCCGCTTTTGTGCCGCTCTCGACCACCTGCCGCCCTTCCTCGGGACGTCTCCCGCTCCTGCGCGTGCGCAACTGTGAGCCTTTTTCTTTTTTTTTTTTAAGGCAACAAGTGCCCCCGCCCGTATCTCCCGAACGCAGCATCGCCGACCCGTAAAACCCGGGTTCATCGGAACCGGCTCGGCCTCCCGGACGCGCCGGTGCCACCCCCGTCCCTCTCGCTCCTTCCTGCGAGGAGGTCACGGACGATATCCGCCTGAGACGTCGGCCCTCCTGCCGCGAGGTTCGCTTTGGCGCCGTCTGGCGGACACTGCGCGTATACAACACAGTGCTGAGGGACCGTCACTTGTGCCTCGATCTCCGAAATCTCCTCTTTTTTTTCGCCAATAAGTGTCCAAATTCGGTCAAAGTCCGACAGACGGGCTCTCCCGGGCACCAAATTTGCCAGTGCCAAACCTCAACCTTCTTTGCTGCGAGTGGCCTTGAGCCCGATGGTGAGGTGCAATAAAACACATGTGGTGTAGGGCCCATGACACCCGGAACGCCCACTTGCGGCGGGCGCAGCGGCTCGCCGACCGCGGATTTGGAATCCGGGTGGAATCCTACCCCGCTTTTGTGCCGCTCTCGTCCACCTGCCGCCCTTCCTCGGGACGTGTCCCGCTACTGCGCCCCGCTACTGCGCGTGCGCAACTGTCAGCCTTTTTTTTTTTTTAAGGCAAATAGTCCCCCCGCCCGTATCTCCCGAACGCAGCATCGCACAGCCGTAAAATCGGGTTCATCGGAACCGGCTCGGCCTCCCGGACGCGACGGTGCCACCCCCGTCCCTCTCGCTCCTTGCTGCGAGGAGATACGCCATGACCCCCGAAACACCCACTTGCGGCCGGCGCAGCGGCTCGCCGACCGCAGATTTGGAATCCGGGTGGAATCCTACCCCGCTTTTATGCGGCTCTCGTCCACCTGCCGCCCTTCCTTGGGACGTGTCCATCTCCTGCGCATGCGCAACTGTCAGCCTTTTTTTTTTTTAAGGCAAATAGTCCCCCCGCCCGTATCTCCCGAACGCAGCATCGCACACCCGTAAACCCAGGATCATCGGAACCGGCTCGGCCTCCCGGACGCGACGCTGCCACCCCCGTCCCTCTCGCTCCTTGCTGCGAGGAGATACGCCACGACCCCCGAAACACCCACTTGCGGCCGGCGCAGCGGCTCGCCGACCGCAGATTTGGAATCCGGGTGGAATCCTACCCCGCTTTTATGCGGCTCTCGTCCACCTGCCGCCCTTCCTTGGGACGTGTCCATCTCCTGCGCATGCGCAACTGTCAGCCTTTTTTTTTTTTAAGGCAAATAGTCCCCCCGCCCGTATCTCCCGAGCGCAGCATCGCACACCCGTAAAACCCGGGTTCATCGGAACCGGCTCGGCCTCCCGGACGCGACGGTGCCACCCCCGTCCCTCTCGCTCCTTGCTGCGAGGAGATACGCCACGACCCCCGAAACACCCACTTGCGGCCGGCGCAGCGGCTCGCCGACCGCAGATTTGGAATCCGGGTGGAATTCTACCCCGCTTTTGTGCCGCTCTCGTCCACCTGCCACCTTCCTTCTTAGATGTCGCGTCCGAGACATCTTCAAAAACTTCCCTATTTCCTGCTGATCCAGCAGCCTTCTCCCAGGGCTCGCAAGGCTCGTTTTTGCGCCCTCTTTTACCCTATTTGGCTTCTGCTCGTTCTCATTAAAGGCATGGATGTTTGGTTGTGCATTTTATTATGATTGCAACATTCATTCAATGTATGTGTGTGCAATTGTGGCTTTTTTTTTTTAACGCAAAAGGTCCCGAGTTTCCCCCCCCCCCCCCCCCCACACACACACACACACACACTAGCACACCCTGCCGAACTTTCTCTCCCCTTGCGAGTGCTCCGCGGGCCTGCGCGTGCGCAACTGTCAGCCTTTTTTTTTTTTTTAAGGCAAATAGTCCCCCCGCCCGTATCTCCCGAACGCAGCATCGCACACCCGTAAAATCGGGTTCATCGGAACCGGCTCGGCCTCCCGGACGCGACGGTGCCACCCCCGTCCCTCTCGCTCCTTGCTGCGAGGAGATACGCCATGACCCCCGAAACACCCACTTGCGGCCGGGGCAGCGGCTCGCCGACCGCAGATTTGGAATCCGGGTGGAATCCTACCCCGCTTTTATGCCGCTCTCGTCCACCTGCCGCCCTTCCTTGGGACGTGTCCATCTCCTGCGCATGCGCAACTGTCAGCCTTTTTTTTTTTTTAAGGCAAATAGTCCCCCCGCCCGTATCTCCCGAACGCAGCATCGCCGACCCGTGAAACCCGGGATCATCGGAACCGGCTCGGCGTCCCGGACGCGACGGTGCCACCCCCGTCCCTCTCGCTCCTTCCTGCGAGGAGATACGCCATGACACCCGGAACGCCCACTTGCGGCGGGCGCAGCGGCTCGCCGATCGCGGATTTGGAATCCGGGTGGAATTCTACCCCGCTTTTATGCCACTCTTGTCCACCTGCCGCCCTTCCTTGGGACGTGTCCATCTCCTGCGCATGCGCAACTGGGAGCCTTTTTTTTTTTTCAAGGCAACAAGTCCCCCCACCCGTATCTCCCGAACGCAGCATCGCACACCCGTAAAACCCGGGATCATCGGAACCGGCTCGGCCTCCCGGACGCGACGCTGCCACCCCCGTCCCTCTCGCTCCTTGCTGCGAGGAGATACGCCACGACCCCCGAAACACCCACTTGCGGCCGGCGCAGCGGCTCGCCGACCGCAGATTTGGAATCCGGGTGGAATTCTACCCCGCTTTTGTGCCGCTCTCGTCCACCTGCCACCTTCCTTCTTAGATGTCGCGTCCGAGACATCTTCAAAAACTTCCCTATTTCCTGCTGATCCAGCAGCCTTCTCCCAGGGCTCGCAAGGCTCGTTTTTGCGCCCTCTTGCGGACACGCCTTGAATGGCAGCGGCCTCCCGGCAGTGCCCCGTCGAAATGATTGGAAACGGCCTTTCGGGGCACCTGGCCAGTGCGAGCGTGCGTCTGAGCGCTCCATTCTATCTGTCCTTCTTTTATTTAATTTTCATATTTCAATTCATAAAGGCATGGATGTTTTGTTGAGCATTTTATTATGATTGCAACATTCATTTAATGTATGTGTGAGCAATTGTGGCTTTTTTTTTTACGCAACAGGTGCCGAGTTCCCCCCCCCCCTCAAGGCTAACCGTAACCCCCACCCACCCAGTCATGAACCGATTCCCCCCCCCAACACACACACACACCCTGCCGAACTTTCTCTTCCCTTGCGAGTGCTCCTGCGCTCCTGCGCATGCGCAACTGTCAGCCTTTTTTTTTTTCAAGGCAACAAGTCCCCCCGCCCGTATCTCCCGAACGCAGCATCGCCGACCCGTGAAACCCGGGATCATCGGAACCGGCTCGGCGTCCCGGACGCGACGGTGCCACCCCCGTCCCTCTCGCTCCTTCCTGCGAGGAGATACGCCATGACACCCGGAACGCCCACTTGCGGCGGGCGCAGCGGCTCGCCGATCGCGGATTTGGAATCCGGGTGGAATTCTACCCCGCTTTTATGCCACTCTTGTCCACCTGCCGCCCTTCCTTGGGACGTGTCCATCTCCTGCGCATGCGCAACTGGGAGCCTTTTTTTTTTTTCAAGGCAACAAGTCCCCCCGCCCGTATCTCCCGAACGCAGCATCGCACACCCGTAAAACCCGGGATCATCGGAACCGGCTCGGCCTCCCGGACGCGACGCTGCCACCCCCGTCCCTCTCGCTCCTTGCTGCGAGGAGATACGCCACGACCCCCGAAACACCCACTTGCGGCCGGGGCAGCGGCTCGCCGACCGCAGATTTGGAATCCGGGTGGAATCCTACCCCGCTTTTGTGCCGCTCTCGTCCACCTGCCGCCCTTCCTCGGGACGTGTCCCGCTACTGCGCCCCGCTACTGCGCGTGCGCAACTGTCAGCCTTTTTTTTTTTTTAAGGCAAATAGTCCCCCCGCCCGTATCTCCCGAACGCAGCATCGCACACCCGTAAAATCGGGTTCATCGGAACCGGCTCGGCCTCCCGGACGCGACGGTGCCACCCCCGTCCCTCTCGCTCCTTGCTGCGAGGAGATACGCCATGACCCCCGAAACACCCACTTGCGGCCGGCGCAGCGGCTCGCCGACCGCAGATTTGGAATCCGGGTGGAATCCTACCCCGCTTTTATGCGGCTCTCGTCCACCTGCCGCCCTTCCTTCTTAGATGTCGCGTCCGAGACATCTTCAAAAACTTCCCTATTTCCTGCTGATCCAGCAGCCTTCTCCCAGGGCTCGCAAGGCTCGTTTTTGCGCCCTCTTTTACCCTATTTGGCTTTTGCTCGTTCTCATTAAAGGCATGGATGTTTGGTTGTGCATTTTATTATGATTGCAACATTCATTCAATGTATGTGTGTGCAATTGTGGCTTTTTTTTTTAACGCAAAAGGTCCCGAGTTCCCCCCCCCCCCCCCCCCCCACACACACACACACACACACTAGCACACCCTGCCGAACTTTCTCTCCCCTTGCGAGTGCTCCGCGGGCCTGCGCGTGCGCAACTGTGAGCCTTTTTTTTTAAGCCAACAAGTCCCCCCCGCCCGTATCTCCCGAACGCAGCATCGCACACCCGTGTCCCGCTACTGCGCGTGCGCAACTGTCAGCCTTTTTTTTTTTTTTTTTTTTTTTTTAAGGCAAATAGTCCCCCCGCCCGTATCTCCCGAACGCAGCATCGCACACCCGTAAAACCCGGGTTCATCGGAACCGGCTCGGCCTCCCGGACGCGACGCTGCCACCCCCGTCCCTCTCGCTCCTTCCTGCGAGGAGATACGCCATGACACCCGGAACGCCCACTTGCGGCGGGCGCAGCGGCTCGCCGGCCGCAGATTTGGAATCCGGGTGGGATCCTGCTCCGCTTTTGTGCCGCTCTCGTCCACCTGCCGCACTTCCTCGGGACGTCTCCCGCTCCTGCGCGTGCGCAACTGTGAGCCTTTTTCTTTTTTATTTAAGGCAACAAGTCCCCCCGCCCGTATCTCCCGAACGCA
>NW_028283458.1:0-48835 GCF_059441005.1 Hippichthys cyanospilos
CAATGATGTTTTTAAAAAAAACAGTCAAAATGTGCTCCACTCGGGCTGAAAACGCTGTTGGGGACATTTCATTAATGTTGACTATAAATCAAAAACTAAGCATTTTTCAGCTGAAAAAATGAATGTAGTCCTCTTAATTCTTGCTTCTAAAGCATACGCAAGCAGAAATTTCAATGTACAATGATGTTTTTAAAAAAACAGTCAAAATGTGCTCCCCTCGGGCTGAAAACGCTGTTGGGGACATTTCATTAATGTTGACTATAAATCATAAACTAAGCATTTTTCAGCTGAAATAATGAATGTAGTCCTCTTAATTCTTGCTTCTAAAGCATACGCAAGCAGAAATTTCAATGTACAATGATGTTTTTAAAAAAACAGTCAAAATGTGCTCCACTCGGGCTGAAAACGCTGTTGGGGACATTTCATTAATGTTGACTATAAATCAAAAACTAAGCATTTTTCAGCTGAAATAATGAATGTAGTCCTCTTAATTCTTGCTTCTAAAGCATACGCAAGCAGATATTTCAATGTACAATGATGTTTTTAAAAAAAACAGTCAAAATGTGCTCCACTCGGGCTGAAAAGGCTGTTGGGGACATTTCATTAATGTTGACTATAAATCAAAAACTAAGCATTTTTCAGCTGAAATAATGAATGTAGTCCTCTTAATTCTTGCTTCTAAAGCATACGCAAGCAGAAATTTCAATGTACAATGATGTTTTTAAAAAAACGGTCAAAATGTGCTCCACTCGGGCTGAAAACGCTTGTTTGGAACATTTCATTAATGTTGACTATAAATCATAAACTAAGCATTTTTCAGCTGAAATAATGAATGTAGTCCTCTTAATTCTTGCTTCTAAAGCATATGCAAGCAGAAATTTCAATGTACAATGATGTTTTTAAAAAAACAGTCAAAATGTGCTCCACTCGGGCTGAAAACGCTTGTTTGGAACATTTCATTAATGTTGACTATAATTCATAAACTAAGCATTTTTCAGCTGAAATAATGAATGTAGTCCTCTTAATTCTTGCTTCTAAAGCATACGCAAGCAGATATTTCAATGTACAATGATGTTTTTAAAAAAAACAGTCAAAATGTGCTCCACTCGGGCTGAAAAGGCTGTTGGGGACATTTCATTAATGTTGACTATAAATCAAAAACTAAGCATTTTTCAGCTGAAATAATGAATGTAGTCCTCTTAATTCTTGCTTCTAAAGCATACGCAAGCAGAAATTTCAATGTACAATGATGTTTTTAAAAAAACAGTCAAAATGTGCTCCACTCGGGCTGAAAACGCTTGTTTGGAACATTTCATTAATGTTGACTATAAATCATAAACTAAGCATTTTTCAGCTGAAATAATGAATGTAGTCCTCTTAATTCTTGCTTCTAAAGCATACGCAAGCAGAAATTTCAATGTACAATGATGTTTTTAAAAAAACAGTCAAAATGTGCTCCACTCGGGCTGAAAACGCTTGTTTGGGACATTACATTAATGTTGACTATAAATCATAAACTAAGCATTTTTCAGCTGAAATAATGAATGTAGTCCTCTTAATTCTTGCTTCTAAAGCATACGCAAACAGAAATTTCAATGTACAATGATGTTTTTAAAAAAACAGTCAAAATGTGCTCCACTCGGGCTGAAAACGCTGTTGGGGACATTTCATTAATGTTGACTATAAATCAAAAACTAAGCATTTTTCAGCTGAAATAATGAATGTAGTCCTCTTAATTCTTAATTCTAAAGCATACGCAAGCAGAAATTTCAATGTTCAATGATGTTTTTAAAAAAACAGTCAAAATGTGCTCCACTCGGGCTGAAAACGCTGTTGGGGACATTTCATTAATGTTGACTATAAATCAAAAACTAAGCATTTTTCAGCTGAAATAATGAATGTAGTCCTCTTAATTCTTGCTTCTAAAGCATACGCAAGCAGAAATTTCAATGTACAATGATGTTTTTAAAAAAAACAGTCAAAATGTGCTCCACTCGGGCTGAAAACGCTGTTGGGGACATTTCATTAATGTTGACTATAAATCAAAAACTAAGCATTTTTCAGCTGAAAAAATGAATGTAGTCCTCTTAATTCTTGCTTCTAAAGCATACGCAAGCAGAAATTTCAATGTACAATGATGTTTTTAAAAAAACAGTCAAAATGTGCTCCCCTCGGGCTGAAAACGCTGTTGGGGACATTTCATTAATGTTGACTATAAATCATAAACTAAGCATTTTTCAGCTGAAATAATGAATGTAGTCCTCTTAATTCTTGCTTCTAAAGCATACGCAAGCAGAAATTTCAATGTACAATGATGTTTTTAAAAAAACAGTCAAAATGTGCTCCACTCGGGCTGAAAACGCTGTTGGGGACATTTCATTAATGTTGACTATAAATCAAAAACTAAGCATTTTTCAGCTGAAATAATGAATGTAGTCCTCTTAATTCTTGCTTCTAAAGCATACGCAAGCAGATATTTCAATGTACAATGATGTTTTTAAAAAAAACAGTCAAAATGTGCTCCACTCGGGCTGAAAAGGCTGTTGGGGACATTTCATTAATGTTGACTATAAATCAAAAACTAAGCATTTTTCAGCTGAAATAATGAATGTAGTCCTCTTAATTCTTGCTTCTAAAGCATACGCAAGCAGAAATTTCAATGTACAATGATGTTTTTAAAAAAACGGTCAAAATGTGCTCCACTCGGGCTGAAAACGCTTGTTTGGAACATTTCATTAATGTTGACTATAAATCATAAACTAAGCATTTTTCAGCTGAAATAATGAATGTAGTCCTCTTAATTCTTGCTTCTAAAGCATATGCAAGCAGAAATTTCAATGTACAATGATGTTTTTAAAAAAACAGTCAAAATGTGCTCCACTCGGGCTGAAAACGCTTGTTTGGAACATTTCATTAATGTTGACTATAATTCATAAACTAAGCATTTTTCAGCTGAAATAATGAATGTAGTCCTCTTAATTCTTGCTTCTAAAGCATACGCAAGCAGAAATTTCAATGTACAATGATGTTTTTAAAAAAAACAGTCAAAATGTGCTCCACTCGGGCTGAAAACGCTGTTGGGGACATTTCATTAATGTTGACTATAAATCAAAAACTAAGCATTTTTCAGCTGAAAAAATGAATGTAGTCCTCTTAATTCTTGCTTCTAAAGCATACGCAAGCAGAAATTTCAATGTACAATGATGTTTTTAAAAAAACAGTCAAAATGTGCTCCACTCGGGCTGAAAACGCTGTTGGGGACATTTCATTAATGTTGACTATAAATCATAAACTAAGCATTTTTCAGCTGAAATAATGAATGTAGTCCTCTTAATTCTTGCTTCTAAAGCATACGCAAGCAGAAATTTCAATGTACAATGATGTTTTTAAAAAAACAGTCAAAATGTGCTCCACTCGGGCTGAAAACGCTGTTGGGGACATTTCATTAATGTTGACTATAAATCATAAACTAAGCATTTTTCAGCTGAAATAATGAATGTAGTCCTCTTAATTCTTGCTTCTAAAGCATACGCAAGCAGAAATTTCAATGTACAATGATGTTTTTAAAAAAACAGTCAAAATGTGCTCCACTCGGGCTGAAAACGCTTGTTTGGGACATTACATTAATGTTGACTATAATTCATAAACTAAGCATTTTTCAGCTGAAATAATGAATGTAGTCCTCTTAATTCTTGCTTCTAAAGCATACGCAAGCAGAAATTTCAATGTACAATGATGTTTTTAAAAAAACGGTCAAAATGTGCTCCACTCGGGCTGAAAACGCTTGTCTGGAACATTTCATTAATGTTGACTATAAATCATAAACTAAGCATTTTTCAGCTGAAATAATGAATGTAGTCCTCTTAATTCTTGCTTCTAAAGCATATGCAAGCAGAAATTTCAATGTACAATGATGTTTTTAAAAAAACAGTCAAAATGTGCTCCACTCGGGCTGAAAACGCTTGTTTGGAACATTTCATTAATGTTGACTATAATTCATAAACTAAGCATTTTTCAGCTGAAATAATGAATGTAGTCCTCTTAATTCTTGCTTCTAAAGCATACGCAAGCAGAAATTTCAATGTACAATGATGTTTTTTAAAAAAACAGTCAAAATGTGCTCCACTCGGGCTGAATACGCTGTTGGGGACATTTCATTAATGTTGACTATAAATCAAAAACTAAGCATTTTTCAGCTGAAAAAATGAATGTAGTCCTCTTAATTCTTGCTTCTAAAGCATACGCAAGCAGAAATTTCAATGTACAATGATGTTTTTAAAAAAACAGTCAAAATGTGCTCCACTCGGGCTGAAAACGCTGTTGGGGACATTTCATTAATGTTGACTATAAATCAAAAACTAAGCATTTTTCAGCTGAAATAATGAATGTAGTCCTCTTAATTCTTGCTTCTAAAGCATACGCAAGCAGAAATTTCAATGTACAATGATGTTTTTAAAAAAACAGTCAAAATGTGCTCCACTCGGGCTGAAAACGCTGTTGGGGACATTTCATTAATGTTGACTATAAATCATAAACTAAGCATTTTTCAGCTGAAATAATGAATGTAGTCCTCTTAATTCTTGCTTCTAAAGCATACGCAAGCAGATATTTCAATGTACAATGATGTTTTTAAAAAAAACAGTCAAAATGTGCTCCACTCGGGCTGAAAAGGCTGTTGGGGACATTTCATTAATGTTGACTATAAATCAAAAACTAAGCATTTTTCAGCTGAAATAATGAATGTAGTCCTCTTAATTCTTGCTTCTAAAGCATACGCAAGCAGAAATTTCAATGTACAATGATGTTTTTAAAAAAACAGTCAAAATGTGCTCCACTCGGGCTGAAAACGCTTGTTTGGAACATTTCATTAATGTTGACTATAAATCATAAACTAAGCATTTTTCAGCTGAAATAATGAATGTAGTCCTCTTAATTCTTGCTTCTAAAGCATACGCAAGCAGAAATTTCAATGTACAATGATGTTTTTAAAAAAACAGTCAAAATGTGCTCCACTCGGGCTGAAAACGCTTGTTTGGGACATTACATTAATGTTGACTATAAATCATAAACTAAGCATTTTTCAGCTGAAATAATGAATGTAGTCCTCTTAATTCTTGCTTCTAAAGCATACGCAAACAGAAATTTCAATGTACAATGATGTTTTTAAAAAAACAGTCAAAATGTGCTCCACTCGGGCTGAAAACGCTGTTGGGGACATTTCATTAATGTTGACTATAAATCAAAAACTAAGCATTTTTCAGCTGAAATAATGAATGTAGTCCTCTTAATTCTTAATTCTAAAGCATACGCAAGCAGAAATTTCAATGTACAATGATGTTTTTAAAAAAACAGTCAAAATGTGCTCCACTCGGGCTGAAAACGCTGTTGGGGACATTTCATTAATGTTGACTATAAATCAAAAACTAAGCATTTTTCAGCTGAAATAATGAATGTAGTCCTCTTAATTCTTGCTTCTAAAGCATACGCAAGCAGAAATTTCAATGTACAATGATGTTTTTAAAAAAAACAGTCAAAATGTGCTCCACTCGGGCTGAAAACGCTGTTGGGGACATTTCATTAATGTTGACTATAAATCATAAACTAAGCATTTTTCAGCTGAAATAATGAATGTAGTCCTCTTAATTCTTGCTTCTAAAGCATACGCAAGCAGAAATTTCAATGTACAATGATGTTTTTAAAAAAACAGTCAAAATGTGCTCCACTCGGGCTGAAAACGCTGTTGGGGACATTTCATTAATGTTGACTATAAATCAAAAACTAAGCATTTTTCAGCTGAAATAATGAATGTAGTCCTCTTAATTCTTGCTTCTAAAGCATACGCAAGCAGAAATTTCAATGTACAATGATGTTTTTAAAAAAACAGTCAAAATGTGCTCCACTCGGGCTGAAAACGCTTGTTTGGGACATTACATTAATGTTGACTATAATTCATAAACTAAGCATTTTTCAGCTGAAATAATGAATGTAGTCCTCTTAATTCTTGCTTCTAAAGCATACGCAAGCAGAAATTTCAATGTACAATGATGTTTTTAAAAAAACGGTCAAAATGTGCTCCACTCGGGCTGAAAACGCTTGTTTGGAACATTTCATTAATGTTGACTATAAATCATAAACTAAGCATTTTTCAGCTGAAATAATGAATGTAGTCCTCTTAATTCTTGCTTCTAAAGCATATGCAAGCAGAAATTTCAATGTACAATGATGTTTTTAAAAAAACAGTCAAAATGTGCTCCACTCGGGCTGAAAACGCTTGTTTGGAACATTTCATTAATGTTGACTATAATTCATAAACTAAGCATTTTTCAGCTGAAATAATGAATGTAGTCCTCTTAATTCTTGCTTCTAAAGCATACGCAAGCAGAAATTTCAATGTACAATGATGTTTTTTAAAAAAACAGTCAAAATGTGCTCCACTCGGGCTGAATACGCTGTTGGGGACATTTCATTAATGTTGACTATAAATCAAAAACTAAGCATTTTTCAGCTGAAAAAATGAATGTAGTCCTCTTAATTCTTGCTTCTAAAGCATACGCAAGCAGAAATTTCAATGTACAATGATGTTTTTAAAAAAACAGTCAAAATGTGCTCCACTCGGGCTGAAAACGCTGTTGGGGACATTTCATTAATGTTGACTATAAATCATAAACTAAGCATTTTTCAGCTGAAATAATGAATGTAGTCCTCTTAATTCTTGCTTCTAAAGCATACGCAAGCAGAAATTTCAATGTACAATGATGTTTTTAAAAAAACAGTCAAAATGTGCTCCACTCGGGCTGAAAACGCTGTTGGGGACATTTCATTAATGTTGACTATAAATCAAAAACTAAGCATTTTTCAGCTGAAATAATGAATGTAGTCCTCTTAATTCTTGCTTCTAAAGCATACGCAAGCAGAAATTTCAATGTACAATGATGTTTTTAAAAAAACAGTCAAAATGTGCTCCACTCGGGCTGAAAACGCTGTTGGGGACATTTCATTAATGTTGACTATAAATCAAAAACTAAGCATTTTTCAGCTGAAATAATGAATGTAGTCCTCTTAATTCTTGCTTCTAAAGCATACGCAAGCAGAAATTTCAATGTACAATGATGTTTTTAAAAAAACAGTCAAAATGTGCTCCACTCGGGCTGAAAACGCTTGTTTGGAACATTTCATTAATGTTGACTATAAATCATAAACTAAGCATTTTTCAGCTGAAATAATGAATGTAGTCCTCTTACTTCTTGCTTCTAAAGCATACGCAAGCAGAAATTTCAATGTACAATGATGTTTTTAAAAAAACAGTCAAAATGTGCTCCACTCGGGCTGAAAACGCTGTTGGGGACATTTCATTAATGTTGACTATAAATCATAAACTAAGCATTTTTCAGCTGAAATAATGAATGTAGTCCTCTTAATTCTTGCTTCTAAAGCATACGCAAGCAGAAATTTCAATGTACAATGATGTTTTTAAAAAAACAGTCAAAATGTGCTCCACTCGGGCTGAAAACGCTTGTTTGGGACATTACATTAATGGTGACTATAAATCATAAACTAAGCATTTTTCAGCTGAAATAATGAATGTAGTCCTCTTAATTCTTGCTTCTAAAGCATACGCAAACAGAAATTTCAATGTACAATGATGTTTTTAAAAAAACGGTCAAAATGTGCTCCACTCGGGCTGAAAACGCTTGTTTGGAACATTTCATTAATGTTGACTATAAATCATAAACTAAGCATTTTTCAGCTGAAAAAATGAATGTAGTCCTCTTAATTCTTGCTTCTAAAGCCTACGCAAGCAGAAATTTCAATGTACAATGATGTTTTTAAAAAAACAGTCAAAATGTGCTCCACTCGGGCTGAAAACGCTGTTGGGGACATTTCATTAATGTTGACTATAAATCAAAAACTAAGCATTTTTCAGCTGAAATAATGAATGTAGTCCTCTTAATTCTTGCTTCTAAAGCATACGCAAGCAGAAATTTCAATGTACAATAATGTTTTTAAAAAAACAGTCAAAATGTGCTCCACTCGGGCTGAAAACGCTGTTGGGGACATTTCATTAATGTTGACTATAAATCATAAACTAAGCATTTTTCAGCTGAAATAATGAATGTAGTCCTCTTAATTCTTGCTTCTAAAGCATACGCAAGCAGATATTTCAATGTACAATGATGTTTTTAAAAAAAACAGTCAAAATGTGCTCCACTCGGGCTGAAAACGCTGTTGGGGACATTTCATTAATGTTGACTATAAATCAAAAACTAAGCATTTTTCAGCTGAAATAATGAATGTAGTCCTCTTAATTCTTGCTTCTAAAGCATACGCAAGCAGAAATTTCAATGTACAATGATGTTTTTAAAAAAACAGTCAAAATGTGCTCCACTCGGGCTGAAAACGCTTGTTTGGAACATTTCATTAATGTTGACTATAAATCATAAACTAAGCATTTTTCAGCTGAAATAATGAATGTAGTCCTCTTAATTCTTGCTTCTAAAGCATACGCAAGCAGAAATTTCAATGTACAATGATGTTTTTAAAAAAACAGTCAAAATGTGCTCCACTCGGGCTGAAAACGCTTGTTTGGAACATTTCATTAATGTTGACTATAAATCATAAACTAAGCATTTTTCAGCTGAAATAATGAATGTAGTCCTCTTAATTCTTGCTTCTAAAGCATACGCAAGCAGAAATTTCAATGTACAATGATGTTTTTAAAAAAACGGTCAAAATGTGCTCCACTCGGGCTGAAAACGCTTGTTTGGAACATTTCATTAATGTTGACTATAATTCATAAACTAAGCATTTTTCAGCTGAAATAATGAATGTAGTCCTCTTAATTCTTGCTTCTAAAGCATACGCAAGCAGAAATTTCAATGTACAATGATGTTTTTAAAAAAACAGTCAAAATGTGCTCCACTCGGGCTGAAAACGCTTGTTGGGGACATTACATTAATGTTGACTATAAATCATAAACTAAGCATTTTTCAGCTGAAATAATGAATGTAGTCCTCTTAATTCTTGCTTCTAAAGCATACGCAAGCAGAAATTTCAATGTACAATGATGTTTTTAAAAAAAACAGTCAAAATGTGCTCCACTCGGGCTGAAAACGCTGTTGGGGACATTTCATTAATGTTGACTATAAATCAAAAACTAAGCATTTTTCAGCTGAAATAATGAATGTAGTCCTCTTAATTCTTGCTTCTAAAGCATACGCAAGCAGAAATTTCAATGTACAATGATGTTTTTAAAAAAACAGTCAAAATGTGCTCCACTCGGGTTGAAAACGCTTGTTTGGAACATTTCATTAATGTTGACTATAAATCATAAACTAAGCATTTTTCAGCTGAAATAATGAATGTAGTCCTCTTAATTCTTGCTTCTAAAGCATACGCAAGCAGAAATTTCAATGTACAATGATGTTTTTAAAAAAACAGTCAAAATGTGCTCCACTCGGGCTGAAAACGCTGTTGGGGACATTTCATTAATGTTGACTATAAATCAAAAACTAAGCATTTTTCAGCTGAAATAATGAATGTAGTCCTCTTAATTCTTGCTTCTAAAGCATACGCAAGCAGAAATTTCAATGTACAATGATGTTTTTAAAAAAACAGTCAAAATGTGCTCCACTCGGGCTGAAAACGCTTGTTGGGGACATTACATTAATGTTGACTATAAATCATAAACTAAGCATTTTTCAGCTGAAATAATGAATGTAGTCCTCTTAATTCTTGCTTCTAAAGCATACGCAAGCAGAAATTTCAATGTACAATGATGTTTTTAAAAAAACGGTCAAAATGTGCTCCACTCGGGCTGAAAACGCTTGTTTGGAACATTTCATTAATGTTGACTATAATTCATAAACTAAGCATTTTTCAGCTGAAATAATGAATGTAGTCCTCTTAATTCTTGCTTCTAAAGCATACGCAAGCAGAAAAATCAATGTACAATGATGTTTTTAAAAAAAACAGTCAAAATGTGCTCCACTCGGGCTGAAAACGCTGTTGGGGACATTTCAATAATGTTGACTATAAATCAAAAACTAAGCATTTTTCAGCTGAAATAATGAATGTAGTCCTCTTAATTCTTGCTTCTAAAGCATACGCAAGCAGAAATTTCAATGTACAATGATGTTTTTAAAAAAACAGTCAAAATGTGCTCCACTCGGGCTGAAAACGCTGTTGGGGACATTTCATTAATGTTGACTATAAATCAAAAACTAAGCATTTTTCAGCTGAAATAATGAATGTAGTCCTCTTAATTCTTGCTTCTAAAGCATACGCAAGCAGAAATTTCAATGTACAATGATGTTTTTAAAAAAACAGTCAAAATGTGCTCCACTCGGGCTGAAAACGCTTGTTTGGAACATTTCATTAATGTTGACTATAAATCATAAACTAAGCATTTTTCAGCTGAAATAATGAATGTAGTCCTCTTACTTCTTGCTTCTAAAGCATACGCAAGCAGAAATTTCAATGTACAATGATGTTTTTAAAAAAACAGTCAAAATGTGCTCCACTCGGGCTGAAAACGCTTGTTTGGGACATTACATTAATGGTGACTATAAATCATAAACTAAGCATTTTTCAGCTGAAATAATGAATGTAGTCCTCTTAATTCTTGCTTCTAAAGCATACGCAAACAGAAATTTCAATGTACAATGATGTTTTTAAAAAAACGGTCAAAATGTGCTCCACTCGGGCTGAAAACGCTTGTTTGGAACATTTCATTAATGTTGACTATAAATCATAAACTAAGCATTTTTCAGCTGAAAAAATGAATGTAGTCCTCTTAATTCTTGCTTCTAAAGCATACGCAAGCAGAAATTTCAATGTACAATGATGTTTTTAAAAAAACAGTCAAAATGTGCTCCACTCGGGCTGAAAACGCTGTTGGGGACATTTCATTAATGTTGACTATAAATCAAAAACTAAGCATTTTTCAGCTGAAATAATGAATGTAGTCCTCTTAATTCTTGCTTCTAAAGCATACGCAAGCAGAAATTTCAATGTACAATGATGTTTTTAAAAAAACAGTCAAAATGTGCTCCACTCGGGCTGAAAACGCTGTTGGGGACATTTCATTAATGTTGACTATAAATCATAAACTAAGCATTTTTCAGCTGAAATAATGAATGTAGTCCTCTTAATTCTTGCTTCTAAAGCATACGCAAGCAGATATTTCAATGTACAATGATGTTTTTAAAAAAAACAGTCAAAATGTGCTCCACTCGGGCTGAAAACGCTGTTGGGGACATTTCATTAATGTTGACTATAAATCAAAAACTAAGCATTTTTCAGCTGAAATAATGAATGTAGTCCTCTTAATTCTTGCTTCTAAAGCATACGCAAGCAGAAATTTCAATGTACAATGATGTTTTTAAAAAAACAGTCAAAATGTGCTCCACTCGGGCTGAAAACGCTTGTTTGGAACATTTCATTAATGTTGACTATAAATCATAAACTAAGCATTTTTCAGCTGAAATAATGAATGTAGTCCTCTTAATTCTTGCTTCTAAAGCATACGCAAGCAGAAATTTCAATGTACAATGATGTTTTTAAAAAAACAGTCAAAATGTGCTCCACTCGGGCTGAAAACGCTTGTTTGGAACATTTCATTAATGTTGACTATAAATCATAAACTAAGCATTTTTCAGCTGAAATAATGAATGTAGTCCTCTTAATTCTTGCTTCTAAAGCATACGCAAGCAGAAATTTCAATGTACAATGATGTTTTTAAAAAAACAGTCAAAATGTGCTCCACTCGGGCTGAAAACGCTTGTTTGGAACATTTCATTAATGTTGACTATAATTCATAAACTAAGCATTTTTCAGCTGAAATAATGAATGTAGTCCTCTTAATTCTTGCTTCTAAAGCATACGCAAGCAGAAATTTCAATGTACAATGATGTTTTTAAAAAAAACAGTCAAAATGTGCTCCACTCGGGCTGAAAACGCTGTTGGGGACATTTCATTAATGTTGACTATAAATCAAAAACTAAGCATTTTTCAGCTGAAATAATGAATGTAGTCCTCTTAATTCTTGCTTCTAAAGCATACGCAAGCAGAAATTTCAATGTACAATGATGTTTTTAAAAAAACAGTCAAAATGTGCTCCACTCGGGCTGAAAACGCTGTTGGGGACATTACATTAATTGTGACTATAAATCATAAACTAAGCATTTTTCAGCTGAAATAATGAATGTAGTCCGATTAATTCTTGCTTCTAAAGCATACGCAAACAGAAATTTCAATGTACAATGATGTTTTTAAAAAAACAGTCAAAATGTGCTCCACTCGGGCTGAAAACGCTTGTTTGGAACATTTCATTAATGTTGACTATAAATCATAAACTAAGCATTTTTCAGCTGAAATAATGAATGTAGTCCTCTTAATTCTTGCTTCTAAAGCATACGCAAGCAGAAATTTCAATGTACAATGATGTTTTTAAAAAAACAGTCAAAATGTGCTCCACTCGGGCTGAAAACGCTGTTGGGGACATTTCATTAATGTTGACTATAAATCAAAAACTAAGCATTTTTCAGCTGAAATAATGAATGTAGTCCTCTTAATTCTTGCTTCTAAAGCATACGCAAGCAGAAATTTCAATGTACAATGATGTTTTTAAAAAAACAGTCAAAATGTGCTCCACTCGGGCTGAAAACGCTGTTGGGGACATTTCATTAATGTTGACTATAAATCATAAACTAAGCATTTTTCAGCTGAAATAATGAATGTAGTCCTCTTAATTCTTGCTTCTAAAGCATACGCAAGCAGAAATTTCAATGTACAATGATGTTTTTAAAAAAACAGTCAAAATGTGCTCCACTCGGGCTGAAAACGCTTGTTGGGGACATTACATTAATGTTGACTATAAATCATAAACTAAGCATTTTTCAGCTGAAATAATGAATGTAGTCCTCTTAATTCTTGCTTCTAAAGCATACGCAAGCAGAAATTTCAATGTACAATGATGTTTTTAAAAAAAACAGTCAAAATGTGCTCCACTCGGGCTGAAAACGCTGTTGGGGACATTTCATTAATGTTGACTATGAATCAAAAACTAAGCATTTTTCAGCTGAAATAATGAATGTAGTCCTCTTAATTCTTGCTTCTAAAGCATACGCAAGCAGAAATTTCAATGTACAATGATGTTTTTAAAAAAACAGTCAAAATGTGCTCCACTCGGGTTGAAAACGCTTGTTTGGAACATTTCATTAATGTTGACTATAAATCATAAACTAAGCATTTTTCAGCTGAAATAATGAATGTAGTCCTCTTAATTCTTGCTTCTAAAGCATACGCAAGCAGAAATTTCAATGTACAATGATGTTTTTAAAAAAACAGTCAAAATGTGCTCCACTCGGGCTGAAAACGCTGTTGGGGACATTTCATTAATGTTGACTATAAATCAAAAACTAAGCATTTTTCAGCTGAAATAATGAATGTAGTCCTCTTAATTCTTGCTTCTAAAGCATACGCAAGCAGAAATTTCAATGTACAATGATGTTTTTAAAAAAACAGTCAAAATGTGCTCCACTCGGGCTGAAAACGCTTGTTGGGGACATTACATTAATGTTGACTATAAATCATAAACTAAGCATTTTTCAGCTGAAATAATGAATGTAGTCCTCTTAATTCTTGCTTCTAAAGCATACGCAAGCAGAAATTTCAATGTACAATGATGTTTTTAAAAAAACGGTCAAAATGTGCTCCACTCGGGCTGAAAACGCTTGTTTGGAACATTTCATTAATGTTGACTATAATTCATAAACTAAGCATTTTTCAGCTGAAATAATGAATGTAGTCCTCTTAATTCTTGCTTCTAAAGCATACGCAAGCAGAAAAATCAATGTACAATGATGTTTTTAAAAAAAACAGTCAAAATGTGCTCCACTCGGGCTGAAAACGCTGTTGGGGACATTTCAATAATGTTGACTATAAATCAAAAACTAAGCATTTTTCAGCTGAAATAATGAATGTAGTCCTCTTAATTCTTGCTTCTAAAGCATACGCAAGCAGAAATTTCAATGTACAATGATGTTTTTAAAAAAACAGTCAAAATGTGCTCCACTCGGGCTGAAAACGCTGTTGGGGACATTTCATTAATGTTGACTATAAATCATAAACTAAGCATTTTTCAGCTGAAATAATGAATGTAGTCCTCTTAATTCTTGCTTCTAAAGCATACGCAAGCAGAAATTTCAATGTACAATGATGTTTTTAAAAAAACAGTCAAAATGTGCTCCACTCGGGCTGAAAACGCTTGTTTGGGACATTACATTAATGTTGACTATAAATCATAAACTAAGCATTTTTCAGCTGAAATAATGAATGTAGTCCTCTTAATTCTTGCTTCTAAAGCATACGCAAACAGAAATTTCAATGTACAATGATGTTTTTAAAAAAACGGTCAAAATGTGCTCCACTCGGGCTGAAAACGCTTGTTTGGAACATTTCATTAATGTTGACTATAAATCATAAACTAAGCATTTTTCAGCTGAAATAATGAATGTAGTCCTCTTAATTCTTGCTTCTAAAGCATATGCAAGCAGAAATTTCAATGTACAATGATGTTTTTAAAAAAACAGTCAAAATGTGCTCCACTCGGGCTGAAAACGCTTGTTTGGGACATTTCATTAATGTTGACTATAATTCATAAACTAAGCATTTTTCAGCTGAAATAATGAATGTAGTCCTCTTAATTCTTGCTTCTAAAGCATACGCAAGCAGAAATTTCAATGTACAATGATGTTTTTAAAAAAACAGTCAAAATGTGCTCCACTCGGGCTGAAAACGGGTTAGGGTTAGGGTTAGGGTTAGGGTTAGGTTTATGGTTATAGGCCGGGAGCCGGTAAAGACCGCCATCCCGTGGTGCACTCGCCACGTCGGGGCAAACTTACGGGAACCCCCTTTGTCACCGTGCCTCATGGTGTGAACCTGGACATCTCGTCTCCAGTGCCCACGTGCGGGTCCTTGACCTCCCGCAGCTGCTTTGGCCTCTGGGACTCGTGTGTGAATATGTTCCGAGAATGGGCCGACGTAATGTATGTGGCTACCACCTGGTTAGCCACATTAGCTTTGGCCCCTGATTCTCCCGACGGATCGGCTGCCCGCCATTGCGTCGCCGCTACCGTCCGCGAAGTCCCTTGACGTTCTTGTATCTTTTTCTTGGCCTGATGTTTTAGGAAAGAGCCGAGCTAATGCAACCGGTTGACATCCGGTTAGCCACATTAGCATTGGCCCTTGCCTTTCCCGACGGGTCAGTCACCCGTCATGACGTCGCAGGTTCCATCCGCGAAGTCCACGTCAAAGCTCAAGGTCAAAGTTTCAAATCCAGATTTAGCTTAATGTATTCAGCTAACTTGCAGTTAGCCACATTAGCTTTGGCCCTCGTCCGTCGACGAGGTAATTTTAGGACACATCATCAGTGGAGAACCCAAGTTCATCGGGTGTTTCGGGTCTTTAATCTCCAGACACCCTCCCTTGGGCGACCCAGCCAGGGGTGATCAGTTCCTGGCTTGTGTCCATGTAGTGTTGCAAAGTTGTCTTTTCTTACTGTGTTGTGGCTCCTCACGTCCTTCCTCTTCGAGCTCCGTCGTCCAAATGGCTCCTTGCGGACGTGCGCAGACGCTTTTATAGGAGTGGGGATCTTTCCCCACAGTGCCCTCTTGTGGCCCATTGGAGAAGTGCACTTCCTCCTGTTGCTCCCAGTTTTTGGCTTGAATTTCTCTTCTTATCTGATTGTTGAACATGCTGTGTGATGTGCTCACTTACCTGCTCCTCTTCTTATCAATTGTCCCACGACGAATTTGTTGATCCATCTTTTATTCTTGTGATGATGAATCCCTTGTCGTTTTTCCTGGTTCTCTTCTCATCCGTTGTCCCCCGACGAATCCTCTTGTTGCTCCGTTGTACTATCTCACTCCTGTCCTTCCTCTTCAAGTTCCGCTGTCCAAATGGCGTTTTGCGGAAGTGCGCAAACGTTTTTTTATCCAAGTGAGGATCTTTCCTCACAGTGCCTCCTGTGGTCCGTCCGTGAAAGTCCACTTCATCCTGTCGCTCTGTTTTTTTCCTTTTTTCCACCGAATGTTGTCTTCACTTACCTGTTTCTCTTCTCATCCGCTGTCCCCCGACGAATCTTCTTGTTGCTCCGTTGTACTACTTCACTTACCTGTGTTGTCCTTCCAATCCTTCTACTTACCTTGAAACCCTTTTGCCTTTGTTTCAGGTCCTCGTCCTAACTCCCCGAGCCCTGACTGATGTTCGTTTCAGGGCTCAAATGGGAAGTAAGACCGACCCAGGGAAATGGGGATTAGGGTTGGGATTAGGATGAGGGTCAGGGTTGGGATTAGGATAAGGAATAGGGTTGAGATTAGGATAAGGAATAGGGTTGGGATTAGGATAAGGAATAGGGTTGGGATTAGGATAAGGAATAGGGTTGGGATTAGGATAAGGAACAGGGTTGGGATTAGGATAAGGAATAGGGTTAGGGGTTAGGGTTAGGGTTAGGGTTAGGTTTTTGGGAAAGGATCCGAGTTGAGGCCGAAGCCCTACCTCGTAGCGCACGCTCCACACTGGGGACGCATCAGACCCCCCGCTGGTCATCATTCAACCCCAAGGGGCACCCCGCGTCGGGGCCTTCGGAGCCTCTACCCATCGTCCCTCTCAGATGAGGACTTGAGGACTGTGTGAGTCGGAGGATTTTGTAGGCTCGGCGCAGGCATCTAGTTTCGCCCGCCGGGTCAACTTTTCAGGTCGCCCATGCCCTTCTCATGTCCGGTTGGGAGGACAGTGGCTCGGTCCCTTTCGGTCCCACGTTCGCCCACCGTCCCCCTCCGGTTCAGGGCGTGGAGCGCCTTGCGGCGAGTCGGTCATCCGTCAGGTGGATTACTGACCGTCCTCCAACCGCCGTGACCTCTCTCCGGCCATGTCCTCTTCCACTCCGGGATCCCTGGGATCCAAGATCTGGGGTTTGGGTGGGGGAACGATTCTCCCTCGACCCGAAGCCAAGTCGTCTTCTGTCCTCCCAGCATCTCGTCTTCTTCGGGCCGTCGCAGTGTCGAGTGGTTGAGGGGTTGGGGTAAGGAATAGAAATCAGGTGAGGGGATAGGAATCCAGAAATCAAGAAAAGTGGTTGTGGTTAGGGACAGGGGTTAGAGTCAGACATTAGGAAGAGAGGTTGTGGTTAGGGTAAGAGATTGGGATAGGGGTTATAGTAAAGAAATAGCGGTAAAGGGGTTGTGTTTAGGGTTAGGGTTAGGGTTAGGGACAGAAGAAAGAGCCAGGAACAAGGGTTGTGTTTAGGAAGAGGGGTTGGGATTAGGGACAGAAGAAAGAGCTAGGAACAAGGGTTGGGGTTAGGGACAGAGATGAGGGATAGAAGGGATAGAAGGGATAGAAGGGTCAGGGGCCAGGCGTTTCACTCACCCGCGGGAGTCGGGACGTTTTGTCCTCAGACCCACATCCCAGTCGTCATTTTGGGTGCCGGATCCTCCCCAGGATGTTGTTTCAGACGGCAAATCCGCTCGGAACCTTGTTTTGGACATCAATCACTCCCTGTTCTCCCAGGATTAGGGCCAGGATGCGATTCACCTCCAACCAGAACCCTAGTTTATGCTTCTTCGGGCAGTTGTTTTAGATGTTCTTTTTTGGTTTCCCCTCAGGCTGTTGTTTCCCGACTGTCAACCCACCTGGTTCGATGAGGGTTGGGACCGAATTATCCTCAAACCCTGTGTTTAAGGCTCCCGGTCCCATCGGGTTTTCGTCCCATACGCTCGGTCCCCTACGGTACTTTTCCGGACGACAGGCCCCTCCTCTGACTCCAGCGGTCGGTGGTCCTCGACGTCCCGCGACGGTGAAACCCACCCCTACACTGCCTCCCCCAACTACTCTCAGCTATACCCGGTGGAGTACGAATCACGTGCGTCTGAAGAGTGGCTCCAGCCAGCACAATGCATCTATGTGTAATATGTGTTGCAAATTACCATATGTCCCTCCCCCCAGTGCTGCCTGTAGCCACCCTCCCTGTGTATCCACTTACCTTGCGTGTCACGTCATGCGCTTGAGATCGTAGAGTCGGTCCCGGCGAGTCTCCGCTTCCTCCCCGTCGGCTCGTTGTCCTCGGGCGAAGATCCTCGGTCCGTTTCCCGCGTCGTCCTCCTCGTCTCGTCGTCTTCTGCGTCCGCGTGGCGTAGAATGTGTCGCCTCATGTCGTCTCACCGCGCCCATTTGCGGTTGATCGATGGCGAACACCAAGTCTCGGATCACGGGTACGTCGGTAATGCTTTCACCTGATCGTACCCGCGTCCGCGTCGTCCCTCGTCGACCAGGCAGTCAGCCGGTGGCTTTCGTTGGACTAGTCAACCCGTTGGGTTGGCTGGGCAGGTCGTCGCGACGCGTTTCGTCCACATTAGGACTCATCAGGCAACAGTACCATGCCCAGCCACCGGCGACTGCAGAGATGTCTCTCGTCGTTCCGTCGTCTCTTCTTCTCTTTCTTGGATGTCGGTGGAGGAGGCCGCGTCAGGCGGGGTCCGAGGCGGGCGACCGCGGAGACCGACCGAAGGCAGAGCCGGCCCCCCCGGCACAACGCCCCCCCACGGACCCCCACGCCGGCCCCCCGGAACACCGTTCAACTCTCTACCACCTTACCTCTAGTTCCGTCCGAGAGCGGAGAGCCTGAGGTGGGCGCCTTTCGGTTTGGTGTCCCAGCCCCCGAGAAAGGTATCTCGTGCGAGGCCTTCACCATCCGTCGCGTCCTCGGGTGTTTCCCAGAAGATTGTTTACGCTATCGGCCTCGTCTGGGAGCGAGACCGGCGGCGGTTGTCGCAGTGGCCCAGCAGGCTCGCCGGCCGCCTTTGCCTTCTGCTTTACACTCCTTCACCGCCCGCGAACGTGTTCCAGAGCCGCCCGCGCGAAAACCCGCGGACGGGCGCCGCGCCGGAGAGGCCCACCCCGCCGACAGCAGATCCCCACCGCCACCCGATCCGGACGTCGTCGTGCCTGTAATGCCTCTCGTTCACTCTGCGCGGCTTTATATGCGTTTGGTTCTTCTTCGCTCGTTCAGCGAGATCACAACGCCCTCCGGTGGTCGCCGTCCGCATTGCAGGAGCTTATGTGTATGTGGTGTCATGCAGATTAATCAGTCTTCTTCCGTGCCATGCCTTGTTCAGAATGAACTGAATAGGCTGTGTAAGCGTTTATATAATGTCCTTGAAGCAACCCAGTTGAACAGCATGTACACTGTTTGAGTTGTTAAAATTGACCGATAAATCAGCCTACCTACTGTCCATGTATGTGTGAGCAATTACCTTTACTTATTGTATCATGAAGTGTTCTGTGTTGTGTCATCTAAGCAAGTGACTTTATCCAATCATCTTTCGTTGTTTATATAGGCACGGAAAAATGTACACACTTGATTCAAACTCCACATCCACTTACCTTGTATCTAATGACTATCCGCTTGTCCCAGCAACACACTTACCTTTTCCGCAGCACATCACTGTAAACTAGCCTAATTACATTATCCCCTCTTACGCCCCACTTCCCTGTTGTGTCGTCCCACGTAGTTTCCCGACGTCCTGAGTCCATTCGTCCTTGCTTGTGTCCTGGATCCCCGGCGCCGGCTTTGTCGTCCTGTTGCGTCGGTCTGGCTTTTATCCCGCCAGATTCTTTTCTCAACATCCTGCATTGGCTTTTCGCCGTTTAGGACGCGAGTGCGACGCTAGAACAGTTTGGCCAAGTTCACGTTCCGGATCCCGGTGTGGTTCTGTCGTTATCTCACACCGGCTTCGAACCCCCACGCAAGGCTGTGACACTGGGGTTAAGTCTTCAGCGAGCCCCAGCAGGCCCAGGCGGGTTAGGTTTTTGGGAAAGGATCCGAGTTGAGGCCGAAGCCCTACCTCGTAGCGCACGCTCCACACTGGGGACGCATCAGACCCCCCGCTGGTCATCATTCAACCCCAAGGGGCACCCCGCGTCGGGGCCTTCGGAGCCTCTACCCATCGTCCCTCTCAGATGAGGACTTGAGGACTGTGTGAGTCGGAGGATTTTGTAGGCTCGGCGCAGGCATCTAGTTTCGCCCGCCGGGTCAACTTTTCAGGTCGCCCATGCCCTTCTCATGTCCGGTTGGGAGGACAGTGGCTCGGTCCCTTTCGGTCCCACGTTCGCCCACCGTCCCCCTCCGGTTCAGGGCGTGGAGCGCCTTGCGGCGAGTCGGTCATCCGTCAGGTGGATTACTGACCGTCCTCCAACCGCCGTGACCTCTCTCCGGCCATGTCCTCTTCCACTCCGGGATCCCTGGGATCCAAGATCTGGGGTTTGGGTGGGGGAACGATTCTCCCTCGACCCGAAGCCAAGTCGTCTTCTGTCCTCCCAGCATCTCGTCTTCTTCGGGCCGTCGCAGTGTCGAGTGGTTGAGGGGTTGGGGTAAGGAATAGAAATCAGGTGAGGGGATAGGAATCCAGAAATCAAGAAAAGTGGTTGTGGTTAGGGACAGGGGTTAGAGTCAGACATTAGGAAGAGAGGTTGTGGTTAGGGTAAGAGATTGGGATAGGGGTTATAGTAAAGAAATAGCGGTAAAGGGGTTGTGTTTAGGGTTAGGGTTAGGGTTAGGGACAGAAGAAAGAGCCAGGAACAAGGGTTGTGTTTAGGAAGAGGGGTTGGGATTAGGGACAGAAGAAAGAGCTAGGAACAAGGGTTGGGGTTAGGGACAGAGATGAGGGATAGAAGGGATAGAAGGGATAGAAGGGTCAGGGGCCAGGCGTTTCACTCACCCGCGGGAGTCGGGACGTTTTGTCCTCAGACCCACATCCCAGTCGTCATTTTGGGTGCCGGATCCTCCCCAGGATGTTGTTTCAGACGGCAAATCCGCTCGGAACCTTGTTTTGGACATCAATCACTCCCTGTTCTCCCAGGATTAGGGCCAGGATGCGATTCACCTCCAACCAGAACCCTAGTTTATGCTTCTTCGGGCAGTTGTTTTAGATGTTCTTTTTTGGTTTCCCCTCAGGCTGTTGTTTCCCGACTGTCAACCCACCTGGTTCGATGAGGGTTGGGACCGAATTATCCTCAAACCCTGTGTTTAAGGCTCCCGGTCCCATCGGGTTTTCGTCCCATACGCTCGGTCCCCTACGGTACTTTTCCGGACGACAGGCCCCTCCTCTGACTCCAGCGGTCGGTGGTCCTCGACGTCCCGCGACGGTGAAACCCACCCCTACACTGCCTCCCCCAACTACTCTCAGCTATACCCGGTGGAGTACGAATCACGTGCGTCTGAAGAGTGGCTCCAGCCAGCACAATGCATCTATGTGTAATATGTGTTGCAAATTACCATATGTCCCTCCCCCCAGTGCTGCCTGTAGCCACCCTCCCTGTGTATCCACTTACCTTGCGTGTCACGTCATGCGCTTGAGATCGTAGGGTTAGGGTTAGGGTTAGGGTTAGGGTTAGGGTTAGGGTTAGGGTTAGGGTTAGGGTTAGGGTTAGGGTTAGGGTTAGGGTTAGGGTTAGGGTTAGGGTTAGGGTTAGGGTTGGTTAGGGTTAGGGTTAGGGTTAGGGTTAGGGTTAGGGTTTTTGGGAAAGGATCCGAGTTGAGGCCGAAGCCCTACCTCGTAGCGCACGCTCCACACTGGGGACGCATCAGACCCCCCGCTGGTCATCATTCAACCCCAAGGGGCACCCCGCGTTGGGGCCTTCGGAGCCTCTACCCATCGTCCCTCTCAGATGAGGACTTGAGGACTGTGTGAGTCGGAGGATTTTGTAGGCTCGGCGCAGGCATCTAGTTTCGCCCGCCGGGTCAACTTTTCAGGTCGCCCATGCCCTTCTCATGTCCGGTTGGGAGGACAGTGGCTCGGTCCCTTTCGGTCCCACGTTCGCCCACCGTCCCCCTCCGGTTCAGGGCGTGGAGCGCCTTGCGGCGAGTCGGTCATCCGTCTGGTGGATTACTGACCGTCCTCCAACCGCCGTGACCTCTCTCCGGCCATGTCCTCTTCCACTCCGGGATCCCTGGGGTCCAGGATCTGGGGTTTGGGTCGGGGAACGATTCTCCCTCGACCCGAAGCCAAGTCGTCTTCTGTCCTCCCAGCATCTCGTCTTCTTCGGGCCGTCGCAGTGTTGAGTGGTTGAGGGGTTGGGGTAAGGAATAGAAATCAGGTGAGGGGATAGGAATCCAGAAATCAAGAAAAGTGGTTGTGGTTAGGGACAGGGGTTAGAGTCAGACATTAGGAAGAGAGGTTGTGGTTAGGGTAAGAGATAGGGTTAGGGGTTATAGTAAAGGAATAGCGGTAAAGGGGTTGTGTTTAGGCAAAGGGGTTGGGGTAAGGGACAGAAGAAAGAGCCAGGAACAAGGGTTGTGTTTAGGGTTAGGGTTAGGGTTAGGGACAGAAGAAAGAGCTAGGAACAAGGGTTGGGGTTAGGGACAGAGATGAGGGATAGAAGGGATAGAAGGGTCAGGGGCCAGGCGTTTCACTCACCCGCGGGAGTCGGGACGTTTTGTCCTCAGACCCACATCCCAGTCGTCATTTTGGGTGCCGGATCCTCCCCAGGATGTTGTTTCAGACGGCAAATCCGCTCGGAACCTTGTTTTGGACATCAATCACTCCCTGTTCTCCCAGGATTAGGGCCAGGATGCGATTCACCTCCAACCAAAACCCTAGTTTATGCTTCTTCGGGCAGTTGTTTTAGATGTTCTTTTTTGGTTTCCCCTCAGGCTGTTGTTTCCCGACTGTCAACCCACCTGGTTCGATGAGGGTTGGGACCGAATTATCCTCAAACCCTGTGTTTAAGGCTCCCGGTCCCATCGGGTTTTCGTTCCATACGCTCGGTCCCCTACGGTACTTTTCCGGACGACAGGCCCCTCCTCTGACTCCAGCGGTCGGTGGTCCTCGACGTCCCGCGACGGTGAAACCCACCCCTACACTGCCTCCCCCAACTACTCTCAGCTATACCCGGTGGAGTACGAATCACGTGCGTCTGAAGAGTGGCTCCAGCCAGCACAATGCATCTATGTGTAATATGTGTTGCAAATTACCATATGTCCCTCCCCCCAGTGCTGCCTGTAGCCACCCTCCCTGTGTATCCACTTACCTTGCGTGTCACGTCATGCGCTTGAGATCGTAGAGTCGGTCCCGGCGAGTCTCCGCTTCCTCCCCGTCGGCTCGTTGTCCTCGGGCGAAGATCCTCGGTCCGTTTCCCGCGTCGTCCTCCTCGTCTCGTCGTCTTCTGCGTCCGCGTGGCGTAGAATGTGTCGCCTCATGTCGTCTCACCGCGCCCATTTGCGGTTGATCGATGGCGAACACCAAGTCTCGGATCACGGATACGTCGGTGACTTCCACCTGATCGTATCTGCGTCCGCGTCGTCCCTCGTCGACCAGGCAGTCAGCCGGTGGCTTTCGTTGGACTAGTCAACCCGTTGGGTTGGCTGGGCAGGTCGTCGCGACGCGTTTCGTCCACATTAGGACTCATCAGGCAACAGTACCATGCCCAGCCACCGGCGACTGCAGAGATGTCTCTCGTCGTTCCGTCGTCTCTTCTTCTCTTTCTTGGATGTCGGTGGAGGAGGCCGCGTCAGGCGGGGTCCGAGGCGGGCGACCGCGGGGACCGACCGAAGGCAGAGCCGGCCCCCCCGGCACAACGCCCCCCCACGGACCCCCACGCCGGCCCCCCGGAACACCGTTCAACTCTCTACCACCTTACCTCTAGTTCCGTCCGAGAGCGGAGAGCCTGAGGTGGGCGCCTTTCGGTTTGGTGTCCCAGCCCCCGAGAAAGGTATCTCGTGCGAGGCCTTCACCATCCTTCGCGTCCTCGGGTGTTTCCCAGAAGATTGTTTACGCTATCGGCCTCGTCTGGGAGCGAGACCGGCGGCGGTTGTCGCAGTGGCCCAGCAGGCTCGCCGGCCGCCTTTGCCTTCTGCTTTACACTCCTTCACCGCCCGCGAACGTGTTCCAGAGCCGCCCGCGCGAAAACCCGCGGACGGGCGCCGCGCCGGAGAGGCCCACCCCGCCGACAGCAGATCCCCACCGCCACCCGATCCGGACGTCGTCGTACCTGTAATGCCTCTCGTTCACTCTGCGCGGCTTTATATGCGTTTGGTTCTTCTTCGCTCGTTCAGCGAGATCACAACGCCCTCCGGTGGTCGCCGTCCGCATTGCAGGAGCTTATGTGTATGTGGTGTCATGCAGATTAATCAGTCTTCTTCCGTGCCATGCCTTGTTCAAAATGAACTGAATAGGCTGTGTAAACGTTTATATAATGTCCTTGAAGCAACCCAGTTGAACAGCATGTACACTGTTTGAGTTGTTAAAATTGACTGATAAATCAGCCTACCTACTGTCCATTTATGTGTGGGCAATTACCTTTACTTATTGTATCATGAAGTGTTCTGTGTCGTGTCATCTAAGCAAGTGACTTTATCCAATCATCTTTCGTTATTTATATAGGCACGGAAAAATGTACACACTTGATTCAAACTCCACATACACTTACCTTGTATCTAATGACTATCCGCTTGTCGCAGCAACACACTTACCTTTTCCGCAGCACATCACTGTAAACTAGCCTAATTACATTATCCCCTCTTACGCCCCACTTACCTGTTGTGTCGTCCCACGTAGTTTCCCGACGTCCCGAGTCCATTCGTCCTTGCTTGTGTCCTGGATCCCCGGCGCAGGCTTTGTCGTCCTGTTGCGTCGGTCTGGCTTTTATCCCGCCAGATTCTTTTCTCGACATCCTGCATTGGCTTTTCGCCGTTTAGGACGCGAGTGCGACGCTAGAACAGTTTGGCCAAGTTCACGTTCCGGATCCCGGTGTGGTTCTGTCGTTATCTCACACCGGCTTCGAACCCCCACGCAAGGCTGTGACACTGGGGGTTAAGTCTTCAGCGAGCCCCAGCAGGCCCAGGCGGGTTAGGTTTTTGGGAAAGGATCCGAGTTGAGGCCGAAGCCCTACCTCGTAGCGCACGCTCCACACTGGGGACGCATCAGACCCCCCGCTGGTCATCATTCAACCCCAAGGGGCACCCCGCGTTGGGGCCTTCGGAGCCTCTACCCATCGTCCCTCTCAGATGAGGACTTGAGGACTGTGTGAGTCGGAGGATTTTGTAGGCTCGGCGCAGGCATCTAGTTTCGCCCGCCGGGTCAACTTTTCAGGTCGCCCATGCCCTTCTCATGTCCGGTTGGGAGGACAGTGGCTCGGTCCCTTTCGGTCCCACGTTCGCCCACCGTCCCCCTCCGGTTCAGGGCGTGGAGCGCCTTGCGGCGAGTCGGTCATCCGTCTGGTGGATTACTGACCGTCCTCCAACCGCCGTGACCTCTCTCCGGCCATGTCCTCTTCCACTCCGGGATCCCTGGGGTCCAGGATCTGGGGTTTGGGTCGGGGAACGATTCTCCCTCGACCCGAAGCCAAGTCGTCTTCTGTCCTCCCAGCATCTCGTCTTCTTCGGGCCGTCGCAGTGTTGAGTGGTTGAGGGGTTGGGGTAAGGAATAGAAATCAGGTGAGGGGATAGGAATCCAGAAATCAAGAAAAGTGGTTGTGGTTAGGGACAGGGGTTAGAGTCAGACATTAGGAAGAGAGGTTGTGGTTAGGGTAAGAGATAGGGTTAGGGGTTATAGTAAAGGAATAGCGGTAAAGGGGTTGTGTTTAGGCAAAGGGGTTGGGGTAAGGGACAGAAGAAAGAGCCAGGAACAAGGGTTGTGTTTAGGGTTAGGGTTAGGGTTAGGGACAGAAGAAAGAGCTAGGAACAAGGGTTGGGGTTAGGGACAGAGATGAGGGATAGAAGGGATAGAAGGGTCAGGGGCCAGGCGTTTCACTCACCCGCGGGAGTCGGGACGTTTTGTCCTCAGACCCACATCCCAGTCGTCATTTTGGGTGCCGGATCCTCCCCAGGATGTTGTTTCAGACGGCAAATCCGCTCGGAACCTTGTTTTGGACATCAATCACTCCCTGTTCTCCCAGGATTAGGGCCAGGATGCGATTCACCTCCAACCAAAACCCTAGTTTATGCTTCTTCGGGCAGTTGTTTTAGATGTTCTTTTTTGGTTTCCCCTCAGGCTGTTGTTTCCCGACTGTCAACCCACCTGGTTCGATGAGGGTTGGGACCGAATTATCCTCAAACCCTGTGTTTAAGGCTCCCGGTCCCATCGGGTTTTCGTTCCATACGCTCGGTCCCCTACGGTACTTTTCCGGACGACAGGCCCCTCCTCTGACTCCAGCGGTCGGTGGTCCTCGACGTCCCGCGACGGTGAAACCCACCCCTACACTGCCTCCCCCAACTACTCTCAGCTATACCCGGTGGAGTACGAATCACGTGCGTCTGAAGAGTGGCTCCAGCCAGCACAATGCATCTATGTGTAATATGTGTTGCAAATTACCATATGTCCCTCCCCCCAGTGCTGCCTGTAGCCACCCTCCCTGTGTATCCACTTACCTTGCGTGTCACGTCATGCGCTTGAGATCGTAGAGTCGGTCCCGGCGAGTCTCCGCTTCCTCCCCGTCGGCTCGTTGTCCTCGGGCGAAGATCCTCGGTCCGTTTCCCGCGTCGTCCTCCTCGTCTCGTCGTCTTCTGCGTCCGCGTGGCGTAGAATGTGTCGCCTCATGTCGTCTCACCGCGCCCATTTGCGGTTGATCGATGGCGAACACCAAGTCTCGGATCACGGATACGTCGGTGACTTCCACCTGATCGTATCTGCGTCCGCGTCGTCCCTCGTCGACCAGGCAGTCAGCCGGTGGCTTTCGTTGGACTAGTCAACCCGTTGGGTTGGCTGGGCAGGTCGTCGCGACGCGTTTCGTCCACATTAGGACTCATCAGGCAACAGTACCATGCCCAGCCACCGGCGACTGCAGAGATGTCTCTCGTCGTTCCGTCGTCTCTTCTTCTCTTTCTTGGATGTCGGTGGAGGAGGCCGCGTCAGGCGGGGTCCGAGGCGGGCGACCGCGGGGACCGACCGAAGGCAGAGCCGGCCCCCCCGGCACAACGCCCCCCCACGGACCCCCACGCCGGCCCCCCGGAACACCGTTCAACTCTCTACCACCTTACCTCTAGTTCCGTCCGAGAGCGGAGAGCCTGAGGTGGGCGCCTTTCGGTTTGGTGTCCCAGCCCCCGAGAAAGGTATCTCGTGCGAGGCCTTCACCATCCTTCGCGTCCTCGGGTGTTTCCCAGAAGATTGTTTACGCTATCGGCCTCGTCTGGGAGCGAGACCGGCGGCGGTTGTCGCAGTGGCCCAGCAGGCTCGCCGGCCGCCTTTGCCTTCTGCTTTACACTCCTTCACCGCCCGCGAACGTGTTCCAGAGCCGCCCGCGCGAAAACCCGCGGACGGGCGCCGCGCCGGAGAGGCCCACCCCGCCGACAGCAGATCCCCACCGCCACCCGATCCGGACGTCGTCGTACCTGTAATGCCTCTCGTTCACTCTGCGCGGCTTTATATGCGTTTGGTTCTTCTTCGCTCGTTCAGCGAGATCACAACGCCCTCCGGTGGTCGCCGTCCGCATTGCAGGAGCTTATGTGTATGTGGTGTCATGCAGATTAATCAGTCTTCTTCCGTGCCATGCCTTGTTCAAAATGAACTGAATAGGCTGTGTAAACGTTTATATAATGTCCTTGAAGCAACCCAGTTGAACAGCATGTACACTGTTTGAGTTGTTAAAATTGACTGATAAATCAGCCTACCTACTGTCCATTTATGTGTGGGCAATTACCTTTACTTATTGTATCATGAAGTGTTCTGTGTCGTGTCATCTAAGCAAGTGACTTTATCCAATCATCTTTCGTTATTTATATAGGCACGGAAAAATGTACACACTTGATTCAAACTCCACATACACTTACCTTGTATCTAATGACTATCCGCTTGTCGCAGCAACACACTTACCTTTTCCGCAGCACATCACTGTAAACTAGCCTAATTACATTATCCCCTCTTACGCCCCACTTACCTGTTGTGTCGTCCCACGTAGTTTCCCGACGTCCCGAGTCCATTCGTCCTTGCTTGTGTCCTGGATCCCCGGCGCAGGCTTTGTCGTCCTGTTGCGTCGGTCTGGCTTTTATCCCGCCAGATTCTTTTCTCGACATCCTGCATTGGCTTTTCGCCGTTTAGGACGCGAGTGCGACGCTAGAACAGTTTGGCCAAGTTCACGTTCCGGATCCCGGTGTGGTTCTGTCGTTATCTCACACCGGCTTCGAACCCCCACGCAAGGCTGTGACACTGGGGGTTAAGTCTTCAGCGAGCCCCAGCAGGCCCAGGCGGGTTAGGTTTTTGGGAAAGGATCCGAGTTGAGGCCGAAGCCCTACCTCGTAGCGCACGCTCCACACTGGGGACGCATCAGACCCCCCGCTGGTCATCATTCAACCCCAAGGGGCACCCCGCGTTGGGGCCTTCGGAGCCTCTACCCATCGTCCCTCTCAGATGAGGACTTGAGGACTGTGTGAGTCGGAGGATTTTGTAGGCTCGGCGCAGGCATCTAGTTTCGCCCGCCGGGTCAACTTTTCAGGTCGCCCATGCCCTTCTCATGTCCGGTTGGGAGGACAGTGGCTCGGTCCCTTTCGGTCCCACGTTCGCCCACCGTCCCCCTCCGGTTCAGGGCGTGGAGCGCCTTGCGGCGAGTCGGTCATCCGTCTGGTGGATTACTGACCGTCCTCCAACCGCCGTGACCTCTCTCCGGCCATGTCCTCTTCCACTCCGGGATCCCTGGGGTCCAGGATCTGGGGTTTGGGTCGGGGAACGATTCTCCCTCGACCCGAAGCCAAGTCGTCTTCTGTCCTCCCAGCATCTCGTCTTCTTCGGGCCGTCGCAGTGTTGAGTGGTTGAGGGGTTGGGGTAAGGAATAGAAATCAGGTGAGGGGATAGGAATCCAGAAATCAAGAAAAGTGGTTGTGGTTAGGGACAGGGGTTAGAGTCAGACATTAGGAAGAGAGGTTGTGGTTAGGGTAAGAGATAGGGTTAGGGGTTATAGTAAAGGAATAGCGGTAAAGGGGTTGTGTTTAGGCAAAGGGGTTGGGGTAAGGGACAGAAGAAAGAGCCAGGAACAAGGGTTGTGTTTAGGGTTAGGGTTAGGGTTAGGGACAGAAGAAAGAGCTAGGAACAAGGGTTGGGGTTAGGGACAGAGATGAGGGATAGAAGGGATAGAAGGGTCAGGGGCCAGGCGTTTCACTCACCCGCGGGAGTCGGGACGTTTTGTCCTCAGACCCACATCCCAGTCGTCATTTTGGGTGCCGGATCCTCCCCAGGATGTTGTTTCAGACGGCAAATCCGCTCGGAACCTTGTTTTGGACATCAATCACTCCCTGTTCTCCCAGGATTAGGGCCAGGATGCGATTCACCTCCAACCAAAACCCTAGTTTATGCTTCTTCGGGCAGTTGTTTTAGATGTTCTTTTTTGGTTTCCCCTCAGGCTGTTGTTTCCCGACTGTCAACCCACCTGGTTCGATGAGGGTTGGGACCGAATTATCCTCAAACCCTGTGTTTAAGGCTCCCGGTCCCATCGGGTTTTCGTTCCATACGCTCGGTCCCCTACGGTACTTTTCCGGACGACAGGCCCCTCCTCTGACTCCAGCGGTCGGTGGTCCTCGACGTCCCGCGACGGTGAAACCCACCCCTACACTGCCTCCCCCAACTACTCTCAGCTATACCCGGTGGAGTACGAATCACGTGCGTCTGAAGAGTGGCTCCAGCCAGCACAATGCATCTATGTGTAATATGTGTTGCAAATTACCATATGTCCCTCCCCCCAGTGCTGCCTGTAGCCACCCTCCCTGTGTATCCACTTACCTTGCGTGTCACGTCATGCGCTTGAGATCGTAGAGTCGGTCCCGGCGAGTCTCCGCTTCCTCCCCGTCGGCTCGTTGTCCTCGGGCGAAGATCCTCGGTCCGTTTCCCGCGTCGTCCTCCTCGTCTCGTCGTCTTCTGCGTCCGCGTGGCGTAGAATGTGTCGCCTCATGTCGTCTCACCGCGCCCATTTGCGGTTGATCGATGGCGAACACCAAGTCTCGGATCACGGATACGTCGGTGACTTCCACCTGATCGTATCTGCGTCCGCGTCGTCCCTCGTCGACCAGGCAGTCAGCCGGTGGCTTTCGTTGGACTAGTCAACCCGTTGGGTTGGCTGGGCAGGTCGTCGCGACGCGTTTCGTCCACATTAGGACTCATCAGGCAACAGTACCATGCCCAGCCACCGGCGACTGCAGAGATGTCTCTCGTCGTTCCGTCGTCTCTTCTTCTCTTTCTTGGATGTCGGTGGAGGAGGCCGCGTCAGGCGGGGTCCGAGGCGGGCGACCGCGGGGACCGACCGAAGGCAGAGCCGGCCCCCCCGGCACAACGCCCCCCCACGGACCCCCACGCCGGCCCCCCGGAACACCGTTCAACTCTCTACCACCTTACCTCTAGTTCCGTCCGAGAGCGGAGAGCCTGAGGTGGGCGCCTTTCGGTTTGGTGTCCCAGCCCCCGAGAAAGGTATCTCGTGCGAGGCCTTCACCATCCTTCGCGTCCTCGGGTGTTTCCCAGAAGATTGTTTACGCTATCGGCCTCGTCTGGGAGCGAGACCGGCGGCGGTTGTCGCAGTGGCCCAGCAGGCTCGCCGGCCGCCTTTGCCTTCTGCTTTACACTCCTTCACCGCCCGCGAACGTGTTCCAGAGCCGCCCGCGCGAAAACCCGCGGACGGGCGCCGCGCCGGAGAGGCCCACCCCGCCGACAGCAGATCCCCACCGCCACCCGATCCGGACGTCGTCGTACCTGTAATGCCTCTCGTTCACTCTGCGCGGCTTTATATGCGTTTGGTTCTTCTTCGCTCGTTCAGCGAGATCACAACGCCCTCCGGTGGTCGCCGTCCGCATTGCAGGAGCTTATGTGTATGTGGTGTCATGCAGATTAATCAGTCTTCTTCCGTGCCATGCCTTGTTCAAAATGAACTGAATAGGCTGTGTAAACGTTTATATAATGTCCTTGAAGCAACCCAGTTGAACAGCATGTACACTGTTTGAGTTGTTAAAATTGACTGATAAATCAGCCTACCTACTGTCCATTTATGTGTGGGCAATTACCTTTACTTATTGTATCATGAAGTGTTCTGTGTCGTGTCATCTAAGCAAGTGACTTTATCCAATCATCTTTCGTTATTTATATAGGCACGGAAAAATGTACACACTTGATTCAAACTCCACATACACTTACCTTGTATCTAATGACTATCCGCTTGTCGCAGCAACACACTTACCTTTTCCGCAGCACATCACTGTAAACTAGCCTAATTACATTATCCCCTCTTACGCCCCACTTACCTGTTGTGTCGTCCCACGTAGTTTCCCGACGTCCCGAGTCCATTCGTCCTTGCTTGTGTCCTGGATCCCCGGCGCAGGCTTTGTCGTCCTGTTGCGTCGGTCTGGCTTTTATCCCGCCAGATTCTTTTCTCGACATCCTGCATTGGCTTTTCGCCGTTTAGGACGCGAGTGCGACGCTAGAACAGTTTGGCCAAGTTCACGTTCCGGATCCCGGTGTGGTTCTGTCGTTATCTCACACCGGCTTCGAACCCCCACGCAAGGCTGTGACACTGGGGGTTAAGTCTTCAGCGAGCCCCAGCAGGCCCAGGCGGGTTAGGTTTTTGGGAAAGGATCCGAGTTGAGGCCGAAGCCCTACCTCGTAGCGCACGCTCCACACTGGGGACGCATCAGACCCCCCGCTGGTCATCATTCAACCCCAAGGGGCACCCCGCGTTGGGGCCTTCGGAGCCTCTACCCATCGTCCCTCTCAGATGAGGACTTGAGGACTGTGTGAGTCGGAGGATTTTGTAGGCTCGGCGCAGGCATCTAGTTTCGCCCGCCGGGTCAACTTTTCAGGTCGCCCATGCCCTTCTCATGTCCGGTTGGGAGGACAGTGGCTCGGTCCCTTTCGGTCCCACGTTCGCCCACCGTCCCCCTCCGGTTCAGGGCGTGGAGCGCCTTGCGGCGAGTCGGTCATCCGTCTGGTGGATTACTGACCGTCCTCCAACCGCCGTGACCTCTCTCCGGCCATGTCCTCTTCCACTCCGGGATCCCTGGGGTCCAGGATCTGGGGTTTGGGTCGGGGAACGATTCTCCCTCGACCCGAAGCCAAGTCGTCTTCTGTCCTCCCAGCATCTCGTCTTCTTCGGGCCGTCGCAGTGTTGAGTGGTTGAGGGGTTGGGGTAAGGAATAGAAATCAGGTGAGGGGATAGGAATCCAGAAATCAAGAAAAGTGGTTGTGGTTAGGGACAGGGGTTAGAGTCAGACATTAGGAAGAGAGGTTGTGGTTAGGGTAAGAGATAGGGTTAGGGGTTATAGTAAAGGAATAGCGGTAAAGGGGTTGTGTTTAGGCAAAGGGGTTGGGGTAAGGGACAGAAGAAAGAGCCAGGAACAAGGGTTGTGTTTAGGGTTAGGGTTAGGGTTAGGGACAGAAGAAAGAGCTAGGAACAAGGGTTGGGGTTAGGGACAGAGATGAGGGATAGAAGGGATAGAAGGGTCAGGGGCCAGGCGTTTCACTCACCCGCGGGAGTCGGGACGTTTTGTCCTCAGACCCACATCCCAGTCGTCATTTTGGGTGCCGGATCCTCCCCAGGATGTTGTTTCAGACGGCAAATCCGCTCGGAACCTTGTTTTGGACATCAATCACTCCCTGTTCTCCCAGGATTAGGGCCAGGATGCGATTCACCTCCAACCAAAACCCTAGTTTATGCTTCTTCGGGCAGTTGTTTTAGATGTTCTTTTTTGGTTTCCCCTCAGGCTGTTGTTTCCCGACTGTCAACCCACCTGGTTCGATGAGGGTTGGGACCGAATTATCCTCAAACCCTGTGTTTAAGGCTCCCGGTCCCATCGGGTTTTCGTTCCATACGCTCGGTCCCCTACGGTACTTTTCCGGACGACAGGCCCCTCCTCTGACTCCAGCGGTCGGTGGTCCTCGACGTCCCGCGACGGTGAAACCCACCCCTACACTGCCTCCCCCAACTACTCTCAGCTATACCCGGTGGAGTACGAATCACGTGCGTCTGAAGAGTGGCTCCAGCCAGCACAATGCATCTATGTGTAATATGTGTTGCAAATTACCATATGTCCCTCCCCCCAGTGCTGCCTGTAGCCACCCTCCCTGTGTATCCACTTACCTTGCGTGTCACGTCATGCGCTTGAGATCGTAGAGTCGGTCCCGGCGAGTCTCCGCTTCCTCCCCGTCGGCTCGTTGTCCTCGGGCGAAGATCCTCGGTCCGTTTCCCGCGTCGTCCTCCTCGTCTCGTCGTCTTCTGCGTCCGCGTGGCGTAGAATGTGTCGCCTCATGTCGTCTCACCGCGCCCATTTGCGGTTGATCGATGGCGAACACCAAGTCTCGGATCACGGATACGTCGGTGACTTCCACCTGATCGTATCTGCGTCCGCGTCGTCCCTCGTCGACCAGGCAGTCAGCCGGTGGCTTTCGTTGGACTAGTCAACCCGTTGGGTTGGCTGGGCAGGTCGTCGCGACGCGTTTCGTCCACATTAGGACTCATCAGGCAACAGTACCATGCCCAGCCACCGGCGACTGCAGAGATGTCTCTCGTCGTTCCGTCGTCTCTTCTTCTCTTTCTTGGATGTCGGTGGAGGAGGCCGCGTCAGGCGGGGTCCGAGGCGGGCGACCGCGGGGACCGACCGAAGGCAGAGCCGGCCCCCCCGGCACAACGCCCCCCCACGGACCCCCACGCCGGCCCCCCGGAACACCGTTCAACTCTCTACCACCTTACCTCTAGTTCCGTCCGAGAGCGGAGAGCCTGAGGTGGGCGCCTTTCGGTTTGGTGTCCCAGCCCCCGAGAAAGGTATCTCGTGCGAGGCCTTCACCATCCTTCGCGTCCTCGGGTGTTTCCCAGAAGATTGTTTACGCTATCGGCCTCGTCTGGGAGCGAGACCGGCGGCGGTTGTCGCAGTGGCCCAGCAGGCTCGCCGGCCGCCTTTGCCTTCTGCTTTACACTCCTTCACCGCCCGCGAACGTGTTCCAGAGCCGCCCGCGCGAAAACCCGCGGACGGGCGCCGCGCCGGAGAGGCCCACCCCGCCGACAGCAGATCCCCACCGCCACCCGATCCGGACGTCGTCGTACCTGTAATGCCTCTCGTTCACTCTGCGCGGCTTTATATGCGTTTGGTTCTTCTTCGCTCGTTCAGCGAGATCACAACGCCCTCCGGTGGTCGCCGTCCGCATTGCAGGAGCTTATGTGTATGTGGTGTCATGCAGATTAATCAGTCTTCTTCCGTGCCATGCCTTGTTCAAAATGAACTGAATAGGCTGTGTAAACGTTTATATAATGTCCTTGAAGCAACCCAGTTGAACAGCATGTACACTGTTTGAGTTGTTAAAATTGACTGATAAATCAGCCTACCTACTGTCCATTTATGTGTGGGCAATTACCTTTACTTATTGTATCATGAAGTGTTCTGTGTCGTGTCATCTAAGCAAGTGACTTTATCCAATCATCTTTCGTTATTTATATAGGCACGGAAAAATGTACACACTTGATTCAAACTCCACATACACTTACCTTGTATCTAATGACTATCCGCTTGTCGCAGCAACACACTTACCTTTTCCGCAGCACATCACTGTAAACTAGCCTAATTACATTATCCCCTCTTACGCCCCACTTACCTGTTGTGTCGTCCCACGTAGTTTCCCGACGTCCCGAGTCCATTCGTCCTTGCTTGTGTCCTGGATCCCCGGCGCAGGCTTTGTCGTCCTGTTGCGTCGGTCTGGCTTTTATCCCGCCAGATTCTTTTCTCGACATCCTGCATTGGCTTTTCGCCGTTTAGGACGCGAGTGCGACGCTAGAACAGTTTGGCCAAGTTCACGTTCCGGATCCCGGTGTGGTTCTGTCGTTATCTCACACCGGCTTCGAACCCCCACGCAAGGCTGTGACACTGGGGGTTAAGTCTTCAGCGAGCCCCAGCAGGCCCAGGCGGGTTAGGTTTTTGGGAAAGGATCCGAGTTGAGGCCGAAGCCCTACCTCGTAGCGCACGCTCCACACTGGGGACGCATCAGACCCCCCGCTGGTCATCATTCAACCCCAAGGGGCACCCCGCGTTGGGGCCTTCGGAGCCTCTACCCATCGTCCCTCTCAGATGAGGACTTGAGGACTGTGTGAGTCGGAGGATTTTGTAGGCTCGGCGCAGGCATCTAGTTTCGCCCGCCGGGTCAACTTTTCAGGTCGCCCATGCCCTTCTCATGTCCGGTTGGGAGGACAGTGGCTCGGTCCCTTTCGGTCCCACGTTCGCCCACCGTCCCCCTCCGGTTCAGGGCGTGGAGCGCCTTGCGGCGAGTCGGTCATCCGTCTGGTGGATTACTGACCGTCCTCCAACCGCCGTGACCTCTCTCCGGCCATGTCCTCTTCCACTCCGGGATCCCTGGGGTCCAGGATCTGGGGTTTGGGTCGGGGAACGATTCTCCCTCGACCCGAAGCCAAGTCGTCTTCTGTCCTCCCAGCATCTCGTCTTCTTCGGGCCGTCGCAGTGTTGAGTGGTTGAGGGGTTGGGGTAAGGAATAGAAATCAGGTGAGGGGATAGGAATCCAGAAATCAAGAAAAGTGGTTGTGGTTAGGGACAGGGGTTAGAGTCAGACATTAGGAAGAGAGGTTGTGGTTAGGGTAAGAGATAGGGTTAGGGGTTATAGTAAAGGAATAGCGGTAAAGGGGTTGTGTTTAGGCAAAGGGGTTGGGGTAAGGGACAGAAGAAAGAGCCAGGAACAAGGGTTGTGTTTAGGGTTAGGGTTAGGGTTAGGGACAGAAGAAAGAGCTAGGAACAAGGGTTGGGGTTAGGGACAGAGATGAGGGATAGAAGGGATAGAAGGGTCAGGGGCCAGGGTTAGGGTTAGGGTTAGGGTTAGGGTTAGGGTTAGGGGTTAGGGTTAGGGTTAGGGTTAGGGTTAGGGTTAGGGTTAGGGTTAGGGTTAGAGGGTTAGGGTTAGGGTTAGGGTTAGGGTTAGGGTTAGGGTTAGGGTTAGGGTTAGGGTTAGGGTTAGGGTTAGGGTTAGGGTTAGGAAATAGGGAAGTTTTTGAAGATGTCTCGGACGCGACATCTAAGAAGGAAGGTGGCAGGTGGACGAGAGCGGCACAAAAGCGGGGTAGAATTCCACCCGGATTCCAAATCTGCGGTCGGCGAGCCGCTGCGCCGGCCGCAAGTGGGTGTTTCGGGGGTCGTGGCGTATCTCCTCGCAGCAAGGAGCGAGAGGGACGGGGGTGGCACCGTCGCGTCCGGGAGGCCGAGCCGGTTCCGATGAACCCGGGTTTTACGGGTGTGCGATGCTGCGCTCGGGAGATACGGGCGGGGGGACTATTTGCCTTAAAAAAAAAAAAAAGGCTGACAGTTGCGCATGCGCAGGAGATGGACACGTCCCAAGGAAGGGCGGCAGGTGGACGAGAGCCGCATAAAAGCGGGGTAGAATTCCACCCGGATTCCAAATCCGCGATCGGCGAGCCGCTGCGCCCGCCGCAAGTGGGCGTTCCGGGTGTCATGGCGTATCTCCTCGCAGGAAGGAGCGAGAGGGACGGGGGTGGCACCGTCGCGTCCGGGACGCCGAGCCGGTTCCGATGATCCCGGGTTTCACGGGTCGGCGATGCTGCGTTCGGGAGATACGGGCGGGGGGACTTGTTGCCTTGAAAAAAAAAAAGGCTGACAGTTGCGCACGCGCAGGAGCGCAGGAGCACTCGCAAGGGAAGAGAAAGTTCGGCAGGGTGTGTGTGTGTGTTGGGGGGGGGAATCGGTTCATGACTGGGTGGGTGGGGGTTACGGTTAGCCTTGGGGGGGGGGGGGGGGAACTCGGCACCTGTTGCGTAAAAAAAAAAGCCACAATTGCTCACACATACATTAAATGAATGTTGCAATCATAATAAAATGCTCAACAAAACATCCATGCCTTTATGAATTGAAATATGAAAATTAAATAAAAGAAGGACAGATAGAATGGAGCGCTCAGACGCACGCTCGCACTGGCCAGGTGCCCCGAAAGGCCGTTTCCAATCATTTCGACGGGGCACTGCCGGGAGGCCGCTGCCATTCAAGGCGTGTCCGCAAGAGGGCGCAAAAACGAGCCTTGCGAGCCCTGGGAGAAGGCTGCTGGATCAGCAGGAAATAGGGAAGTTTTTGAAGATGTCTCGGACGCGACATCTAAGAAGGAAGGTGGCAGGTGGACGAGAGCGGCACAAAAGCGGGGTAGAATTCCACCCGGATTCCAAATCTGCGGTCGGCGAGCCGCTGCGCCGGCCGCAAGTGGGTGTTTCGGGGGTCGTGGCGTATCTCCTCGCAGCAAGGAGCGAGAGGGACGGGGGTGGCACCGTCGCGTCCGGGAGGCCGAGCCGGTTCCGATGAACCCGGGTTTTACGGGTGTGCGATGCTGCGTTCGGGAGATACGGGCGGGGGGACTATTTGCCTTAAAAAAAAAAAAGGCTGACAGTTGCGCATGCGCAGGAGATGGACACGTCCCAAGGAAGGGCGGCAGGTGGACGAGAGCCGCATAAAAGCGGGGTAGGATTCCACCCGGATTCCAAATCTGCGGTCGGCGAGCCGCTGCGCCGGCCGCAAGTGGGTGTTTCGGGGGTCATGGCGTATCTCCTCGCAGCAAGGAGCGAGAGGGACGGGGGTGGCACCGTCGCGTCCGGGAGGCCGAGCCGGTTCCGATGAACCCGATTTTACGGCTGTGCGATGCTGCGTTCGGGAGATACGGGCGGGGGGACTATTTGCCTTAAAAAAAAAAAAAGGCTGACAGTTGCGCACGCGCAGTAGCGGGGCGCAGTAGCGGGACACGTCCCGAGGAAGGGCGGCAGGTGGACGAGAGCGGCACAAAAGCGGGGTAGGATTCCACCCGGATTCCAAATCCGCGGTCGGCGAGCCGCTGCGCCCGCCGCAAGTGGGCGTTCCGGGTGTCATGGGCCCTACACCACATGTGTTTTATTGCACCTCACCATCGGGCTCAAGGCCACTCGCAGCAAAGAAGGTTGAGGTTTGGCACTGGCAAATTTGGTGCCCGGGAGAGCCCGTCTGTCGGACTTTGACCGAATTTGGACACTTATTGGCGAAAAAAAAGAGGAGATTTCGGAGATCGAGGCACAAGTGACGGTCCCTCAGCACTGTGTTGTATACGCGCAGTGTCCGCCAGACGGCGCCAAAGCGAACCTCGCGGCAGGAGGGCCGACGTCTCAGGCGGATATCGTCCGTGACCTCCTCGCAGGAAGGAGCGAGAGGGACGGGGGTGGCACCGGCGCGTCCGGGAGGCCGAGCCGGTTCCGATGAACCCGGGTTTTACGGGTCGGCGATGCTGCGTTCGGGAGATACGGGCGGGGGCACTTGTTGCCTTAAAAAAAAAAAAGAAAAAGGCTCACAGTTGCGCACGCGCAGGAGCGGGAGACGTCCCGAGGAAGGGCGGCAGGTGGTCGAGAGCGGCACAAAAGCGGAGCAGGATCCCACCCGGATTCCAAATCTGCGGTCGGCGCGCCGCTGCGCCGGCCGCAAGTGGGCGTTCCGGGTGTCATGGCGTATCTCCTCGCAGGAAGGAGCGAGAGGGACGGGGCTGGCACCGTCGCGTCCGGGAGGCCGAGCCGGTTCCGATGAACCCGGGTTTTACGGGTCGGCGATGCTGCGTTCGGGAGATACGGGCGGGGGCACTTGTTGCCTTAAAAAAAAAAAAGAAAAAGGCTCACAGTTGCGCACGCGCAGGAGCGGGAGACGTCCCGAGGAAGGGCGGCAGGTGGTCGAGAGCGGCACAAAAGCGGAGCAGGATCCCACCCGGATTCCAAATCTGCGGTCGGCGAGCCGCTGCGCCGGCCGCAAGTGGGCGTTCCGGGTGTCATGGCGTATCTCCTCGCAGGAAGGAGCGAGAGGGACGGGGGTGGCACCGTCGCGTCCGGGAGGCCGAGCCGGTTCCGATGAACCCGGGTTTTACGGGTCGGCGATGCTGCGTTCGGGAGATACGGGCGGGGGGACTTGTTGCCTTAAATAAAAAAGAAAAAGGCTCACAGTTGCGCACGCGCAGGAGCGGGAGACGTCCCGAGGAAGTGCGGCAGGTGGACGAGAGCGGCACAAAAGCGGAGCAGGATCCCACCCGGATTCCAAATCTGCGGCCGGCGAGCCGCTGCGCCCGCCGCAAGTGGGCGTTCCGGGTGTCATGGCGTATCTCCTCGCAGGAAGGAGCGAGAGGGACGGGGGTGGCAGCGTCGCGTCCGGGAGGCCGAGCCGGTTCCGATGAACCCGGGTTTTACGGGTGTGCGATGCTGCGTTCGGGAGATACGGGCGGGGGGACTATTTGCCTTAAAAAAAAAAAAAAAAAAAAAAAAAGGCTGACAGTTGCGCACGCGCAGTAGCGGGACACGGGTGTGCGATGCTGCGTTCGGGAGATACGGGCGGGGGGGACTTGTTGGCTTAAAAAAAAAGGCTCACAGTTGCGCACGCGCAGGCCCGCGGAGCACTCGCAAGGGGAGAGAAAGTTCGGCAGGGTGTGCTAGTGTGTGTGTGTGTGTGTGTGGGGGGGGGGGGGGGGGGGAACTCGGGACCTTTTGCGTTAAAAAAAAAAGCCACAATTGCACACACATACATTGAATGAATGTTGCAATCATAATAAAATGCACAACCAAACATCCATGCCTTTAATGAGAACGAGCAAAAGCCAAATAGGGTAAAAGAGGGCGCAAAAACGAGCCTTGCGAGCCCTGGGAGAAGGCTGCTGGATCAGCAGGAAATAGGGAAGTTTTTGAAGATGTCTCGGACGCGACATCTAAGAAGGAAGGGCGGCAGGTGGACGAGAGCCGCATAAAAGCGGGGTAGGATTCCACCCGGATTCCAAATCTGCGGTCGGCGAGCCGCTGCGCCGGCCGCAAGTGGGTGTTTCGGGGGTCATGGCGTATCTCCTCGCAGCAAGGAGCGAGAGGGACGGGGGTGGCACCGTCGCGTCCGGGAGGCCGAGCCGGTTCCGATGAACCCGATTTTACGGGTGTGCGATGCTGCGTTCGGGAGATACGGGCGGGGGGACTATTTGCCTTAAAAAAAAAAAAAGGCTGACAGTTGCGCACGCGCAGTAGCGGGGCGCAGTAGCGGGACACGTCCCGAGGAAGGGCGGCAGGTGGACGAGAGCGGCACAAAAGCGGGGTAGGATTCCACCCGGATTCCAAATCTGCGGTCGGCGAGCCGCTGCCCCGGCCGCAAGTGGGTGTTTCGGGGGTCGTGGCGTATCTCCTCGCAGCAAGGAGCGAGAGGGACGGGGGTGGCAGCGTCGCGTCCGGGAGGCCGAGCCGGTTCCGATGATCCCGGGTTTTACGGGTGTGCGATGCTGCGTTCGGGAGATACGGGCGGGGGGACTTGTTGCCTTGAAAAAAAAAAAAGGCTCCCAGTTGCGCATGCGCAGGAGATGGACACGTCCCAAGGAAGGGCGGCAGGTGGACAAGAGTGGCATAAAAGCGGGGTAGAATTCCACCCGGATTCCAAATCCGCGATCGGCGAGCCGCTGCGCCCGCCGCAAGTGGGCGTTCCGGGTGTCATGGCGTATCTCCTCGCAGGAAGGAGCGAGAGGGACGGGGGTGGCACCGTCGCGTCCGGGACGCCGAGCCGGTTCCGATGATCCCGGGTTTCACGGGTCGGCGATGCTGCGTTCGGGAGATACGGGCGGGGGGACTTGTTGCCTTGAAAAAAAAAAAGGCTGACAGTTGCGCACGCGCAGGAGCGCAGGAGCACTCGCAAGGGAAGAGAAAGTTCGGCAGGGTGTGTGTGTGTGTTGGGGGGGGGAATCGGTTCATGACTGGGTGGGTGGGGGTTACGGTTAGCCTTGGGGGGGGGGGGGGGAACTCGGCACCTGTTGCGTAAAAAAAAAAGCCACAATTGCTCACACATACATTAAATGAATGTTGCAATCATAATAAAATGCTCAACAAAACATCCATGCCTTTATGAATTGAAATATGAAAATTAAATAAAAGAAGGACAGATAGAATGGAGCGCTCAGACGCACGCTCGCACTGGCCAGGTGCCCCGAAAGGCCGTTTCCAATCATTTCGACGGGGCACTGCCGGGAGGCCGCTGCCATTCAAGGCGTGTCCGCAAGAGGGCGCAAAAACGAGCCTTGCGAGCCCTGGGAGAAGGCTGCTGGATCAGCAGGAAATAGGGAAGTTTTTGAAGATGTCTCGGACGCGACATCTAAGAAGGAAGGTGGCAGGTGGACGAGAGCGGCACAAAAGCGGGGTAGAATTCCACCCGGATTCCAAATCTGCGGTCGGCGAGCCGCTGCGCCGGCCGCAAGTGGGTGTTTCGGGGGTCGTGGCGTATCTCCTCGCAGCAAGGAGCGAGAGGGACGGGGGTGGCACCGTCGCGTCCGGGAGGCCGAGCCGGTTCCGATGAACCCGGGTTTTACGGGTGTGCGATGCTGCGCTCGGGAGATACGGGCGGGGGGACTATTTGCCTTAAAAAAAAAAAAGGCTGACAGTTGCGCATGCGCAGGAGATGGACACGTCCCAAGGAAGGGCGGCAGGTGGACGAGAGCCGCATAAAAGCGGGGTAGGATTCCACCCGGATTCCAAATCTGCGGTCGGCGAGCCGCTGCGCCGGCCGCAAGTGGGTGTTTCGGGGGTCGTGGCGTATCTCCTCGCAGCAAGGAGCGAGAGGGACGGGGGTGGCACCGTCGCGTCCGGGAGGCCGAGCCGGTTCCGATGATCCTGGGTTTACGGGTGTGCGATGCTGCGTTCGGGAGATACGGGCGGGGGGACTATTTGCCTTAAAAAAAAAAAAGGCTGACAGTTGCGCATGCGCAGGAGATGGACACGTCCCAAGGAAGGGCGGCAGGTGGACGAGAGCCGCATAAAAGCGGGGTAGGATTCCACCCGGATTCCAAATCTGCGGTCGGCGAGCCGCTGCGCCGGCCGCAAGTGGGTGTTTCGGGGGTCATGGCGTATCTCCTCGCAGCAAGGAGCGAGAGGGACGGGGGTGGCACCGTCGCGTCCGGGAGGCCGAGCCGGTTCCGATGAACCCGATTTTACGGCTGTGCGATGCTGCGTTCGGGAGATACGGGCGGGGGGACTATTTGCCTTAAAAAAAAAAAAAGGCTGACAGTTGCGCACGCGCAGTAGCGGGGCGCAGTAGCGGGACACGTCCCGAGGAAGGGCGGCAGGTGGACGAGAGCGGCACAAAAGCGGGGTAGGATTCCACCCGGATTCCAAATCCGCGGTCGGCGAGCCGCTGCGCCCGCCGCAAGTGGGCGTTCCGGGTGTCATGGGCCCTACACCACATGTGTTTTATTGCACCTCACCATCGGGCTCAAGGCCACTCGCAGCAAAGAAGGTTGAGGTTTGGCACTGGCAAATTTGGTGCCCGGGAGAGCCCGTCTGTCGGACTTTGACCGAATTTGGACACTTATTGGCGAAAAAAAAGAGGAGATTTCGGAGATCGAGGCACAAGTGACGGTCCCTCAGCACTGTGTTGTATACGCGCAGTGTCCGCCAGACGGCGCCAAAGCGAACCTCGCGGCAGGAGGGCCGACGTCTCAGGCGGATATCGTCCGTGACCTCCTCGCAGGAAGGAGCGAGAGGGACGGGGGTGGCACCGGCGCGTCCGGGAGGCCGAGCCGGTTCCGATGAACCCGGGTTTTACGGGTCGGCGATGCTGCGTTCGGGAGATACGGGCGGGGGCACTTGTTGCCTTAAAAAAAAAAAAGAAAAAGGCTCACAGTTGCGCACGCGCAGGAGCGGGAGACGTCCCGAGGAAGGGCGGCAGGTGGTCGAGAGCGGCACAAAAGCGGAGCAGGATCCCACCCGGATTCCAAATCTGCGGTCGGCGCGCCGCTGCGCCGGCCGCAAGTGGGCGTTCCGGGTGTCATGGCGTATCTCCTCGCAGGAAGGAGCGAGAGGGACGGGGCTGGCACCGTCGCGTCCGGGAGGCCGAGCCGGTTCCGATGAACCCGGGTTTTACGGGTCGGCGATGCTGCGTTCGGGAGATACGGGCGGGGGCACTTGTTGCCTTAAAAAAAAAAAAGAAAAAGGCTCACAGTTGCGCACGCGCAGGAGCGGGAGACGTCCCGAGGAAGGGCGGCAGGTGGTCGAGAGCGGCACAAAAGCGGAGCAGGATCCCACCCGGATTCCAAATCTGCGGTCGGCGAGCCGCTGCGCCGGCCGCAAGTGGGCGTTCCGGGTGTCATGGCGTATCTCCTCGCAGGAAGGAGCGAGAGGGACGGGGGTGGCACCGTCGCGTCCGGGAGGCCGAGCCGGTTCCGATGAACCCGGGTTTTACGGGTCGGCGATGCTGCGTTCGGGAGATACGGGCGGGGGGACTTGTTGCCTTAAATAAAAAAGAAAAAGGCTCACAGTTGCGCACGCGCAGGAGCGGGAGACGTCCCGAGGAAGTGCGGCAGGTGGACGAGAGCGGCACAAAAGCGGAGCAGGATCCCACCCGGATTCCAAATCTGCGGCCGGCGAGCCGCTGCGCCCGCCGCAAGTGGGCGTTCCGGGTGTCATGGCGTATCTCCTCGCAGGAAGGAGCGAGAGGGACGGGGGTGGCAGCGTCGCGTCCGGGAGGCCGAGCCGGTTCCGATGAACCCGGGTTTTACGGGTGTGCGATGCTGCGTTCGGGAGATACGGGCGGGGGGACTATTTGCCTTAAAAAAAAAAAAAAAAAAAAAAAAAGGCTGACAGTTGCGCACGCGCAGTAGCGGGACACGGGTGTGCGATGCTGCGTTCGGGAGATACGGGCGGGGGGGACTTGTTGGCTTAAAAAAAAAGGCTCACAGTTGCGCACGCGCAGGCCCGCGGAGCACTCGCAAGGGGAGAGAAAGTTCGGCAGGGTGTGCTAGTGTGTGTGTGTGTGTGTGTGGGGGGGGGGGGGGGGGGGAACTCGGGACCTTTTGCGTTAAAAAAAAAAGCCACAATTGCACACACATACATTGAATGAATGTTGCAATCATAATAAAATGCACAACCAAACATCCATGCCTTTAATGAGAACGAGCAAAAGCCAAATAGGGTAAAAGAGGGCGCAAAAACGAGCCTTGCGAGCCCTGGGAGAAGGCTGCTGGATCAGCAGGAAATAGGGAAGTTTTTGAAGATGTCTCGGACGCGACATCTAAGAAGGAAGGGCGGCAGGTGGACGAGAGCCGCATAAAAGCGGGGTAGGATTCCACCCGGATTCCAAATCTGCGGTCGGCGAGCCGCTGCGCCGGCCGCAAGTGGGTGTTTCGGGGGTCATGGCGTATCTCCTCGCAGCAAGGAGCGAGAGGGACGGGGGTGGCACCGTCGCGTCCGGGAGGCCGAGCCGGTTCCGATGAACCCGATTTTACGGGTGTGCGATGCTGCGTTCGGGAGATACGGGCGGGGGGACTATTTGCCTTAAAAAAAAAAAAAGGCTGACAGTTGCGCACGCGCAGTAGCGGGGCGCAGTAGCGGGACACGTCCCGAGGAAGGGCGGCAGGTGGACGAGAGCGGCACAAAAGCGGGGTAGGATTCCACCCGGATTCCAAATCTGCGGTCGGCGAGCCGCTGCCCCGGCCGCAAGTGGGTGTTTCGGGGGTCGTGGCGTATCTCCTCGCAGCAAGGAGCGAGAGGGACGGGGGTGGCAGCGTCGCGTCCGGGAGGCCGAGCCGGTTCCGATGATCCCGGGTTTTACGGGTGTGCGATGCTGCGTTCGGGAGATACGGGCGGGGGGACTTGTTGCCTTGAAAAAAAAAAAAGGCTCCCAGTTGCGCATGCGCAGGAGATGGACACGTCCCAAGGAAGGGCGGCAGGTGGACAAGAGTGGCATAAAAGCGGGGTAGAATTCCACCCGGATTCCAAATCCGCGATCGGCGAGCCGCTGCGCCCGCCGCAAGTGGGCGTTCCGGGTGTCATGGCGTATCTCCTCGCAGGAAGGAGCGAGAGGGACGGGGGTGGCACCGTCGCGTCCGGGACGCCGAGCCGGTTCCGATGATCCCGGGTTTCACGGGTCGGCGATGCTGCGTTCGGGAGATACGGGCGGGGGGACTTGTTGCCTTGAAAAAAAAAAAGGCTGACAGTTGCGCATGCGCAGGAGCGCAGGAGCACTCGCAAGGGAAGAGAAAGTTCGGCAGGGTGTGTGTGTGTGTTGGGGGGGGGAATCGGTTCATGACTGGGTGGGTGGGGGTTACGGTTAGCCTTGAGGGGGGGGGGGGAACTCGGCACCTGTTGCGTAAAAAAAAAAGCCACAATTGCTCACACATACATTAAATGAATGTTGCAATCATAATAAAATGCTCAACAAAACATCCATGCCTTTATGAATTGAAATATGAAAATTAAATAAAAGAAGGACAGATAGAATGGAGCGCTCAGACGCACGCTCGCACTGGCCAGGTGCCCCGAAAGGCCGTTTCCAATCATTTCGACGGGGCACTGCCGGGAGGCCGCTGCCATTCAAGGCGTGTCCGCAAGAGGGCGCAAAAACGAGCCTTGCGAGCCCTGGGAGAAGGCTGCTGGATCAGCAGGAAATAGGGAAGTTTTTGAAGATGTCTCGGACGCGACATCTAAGAAGGAAGGTGGCAGGTGGACGAGAGCGGCACAAAAGCGGGGTAGAATTCCACCCGGATTCCAAATCTGCGGTCGGCGAGCCGCTGCGCCGGCCGCAAGTGGGTGTTTCGGGGGTCGTGGCGTATCTCCTCGCAGCAAGGAGCGAGAGGGACGGGGGTGGCACCGTCGCGTCCGGGAGGCCGAGCCGGTTCCGATGAACCCGGGTTTTACGGGTGTGCGATGCTGCGCTCGGGAGATACGGGCGGGGGGACTATTTGCCTTAAAAAAAAAAAAGGCTGACAGTTGCGCATGCGCAGGAGATGGACACGTCCCAAGGAAGGGCGGCAGGTGGACGAGAGCCGCATAAAAGCGGGGTAGGATTCCACCCGGATTCCAAATCTGCGGTCGGCGAGCCGCTGCGCCGGCCGCAAGTGGGTGTTTCGGGGGTCGTGGCGTATCTCCTCGCAGCAAGGAGCGAGAGGGACGGGGGTGGCAGCGTCGCGTCCGGGAGGCCGAGCCGGTTCCGATGATCCTGGGTTTACGGGTGTGCGATGCTGCGTTCGGGAGATACGGGCGGGGGGACTATTTGCCTTAAAAAAAAAAAAGGCTGACAGTTGCGCATGCGCAGGAGATGGACACGTCCCAAGGAAGGGCGGCAGGTGGACGAGAGCCGCATAAAAGCGGGGTAGGATTCCACCCGGATTCCAAATCTGCGGTCGGCGAGCCGCTGCGCCGGCCGCAAGTGGGTGTTTCGGGGGTCATGGCGTATCTCCTCGCAGCAAGGAGCGAGAGGGACGGGGGTGGCACCGTCGCGTCCGGGAGGCCGAGCCGGTTCCGATGAACCCGATTTTACGGCTGTGCGATGCTGCGTTCGGGAGATACGGGCGGGGGGACTATTTGCCTTAAAAAAAAAAAAAGGCTGACAGTTGCGCACGCGCAGTAGCGGGGCGCAGTAGCGGGACACGTCCCGAGGAAGGGCGGCAGGTGGACGAGAGCGGCACAAAAGCGGGGTAGGATTCCACCCGGATTCCAAATCCGCGGTCGGCGAGCCGCTGCGCCCGCCGCAAGTGGGCGTTCCGGGTGTCATGGGCCCTACACCACATGTGTTTTATTGCACCTCACCATCGGGCTCAAGGCCACTCGCAGCAAAGAAGGTTGAGGTTTGGCACTGGCAAATTTGGTGCCCGGGAGAGCCCGTCTGTCGGACTTTGACCGAATTTGGACACTTATTGGCGAAAAAAAAGAGGAGATTTCGGAGATCGAGGCACAAGTGACGGTCCCTCAGCACTGTGTTGTATACGCGCAGTGTCCGCCAGACGGCGCCAAAGCGAACCTCGCGGCAGGAGGGCCGACGTCTCAGGCGGATATCGTCCGTGACCTCCTCGCAGGAAGGAGCGAGAGGGACGGGGGTGGCACCGGCGCGTCCGGGAGGCCGAGCCGGTTCCGATGAACCCGGGTTTTACGGGTCGGCGATGCTGCGTTCGGGAGATACGGGCGGGGGCACTTGTTGCCTTAAAAAAAAAAAAGAAAAAGGCTCACAGTTGCGCACGCGCAGGAGCGGGAGACGTCCCGAGGAAGGGCGGCAGGTGGTCGAGAGCGGCACAAAAGCGGAGCAGGATCCCACCCGGATTCCAAATCTGCGGTCGGCGCGCCGCTGCGCCGGCCGCAAGTGGGCGTTCCGGGTGTCATGGCGTATCTCCTCGCAGGAAGGAGCGAGAGGGACGGGGCTGGCACCGTCGCGTCCGGGAGGCCGAGCCGGTTCCGATGAACCCGGGTTTTACGGGTCGGCGATGCTGCGTTCGGGAGATACGGGCGGGGGGACTATTTGCCTTAAAAAAAAAAAAAAAAAAAAAAAAAGGCTGACAGTTGCGCACGCGCAGTAGCGGGACACGGGTGTGCGATGCTGCGTTCGGGAGATACGGGCGGGGGGGACTTGTTGGCTTAAAAAAAAAGGCTCACAGTTGCGCACGCGCAGGCCCGCGGAGCACTCGCAAGGGGAGAGAAAGTTCGGCAGGGTGTGCTAGTGTGTGTGTGTGTGTGTGTGGGGGGGGGGGGGGGGGGGGGACTCGGGACCTTTTGCGTTAAAAAAAAAAGCCACAATTGCACACACATACATTGAATGAATGTTGCAATCATAATAAAATGCACAACCAAACATCCATGCCTTTAATGAGAACGAGCAAAAGCCAAATAGGGTAAAAGAGGGCGCAAAAACGAGCCTTGCGAGCCCTGGGAGAAGGCTGCTGGATCAGCAGGAAATAGGGAAGTTTTTGAAGATGTCTCGGACGCGACATCTAAGAAGGAAGGGCGGCAGGTGGACGAGAGCCGCATAAAAGCGGGGTAGGATTCCACCCGGATTCCAAATCTGCGGTCGGCGAGCCGCTGCGCCGGCCGCAAGTGGGTTTTTCGGGGGTCATGGCGTATCTCCTCGCAGCAAGGAGCGAGAGGGACGGGGGTGGCACCGTCGCGTCCGGGAGGCCGAGCCGGTTCCGATGAACCCGATTTTACGGGTGTGCGATGCTGCGTTCGGGAGATACGGGCGGGGGGACTATTTGCCTTAAAAAAAAAAAAAGGCTGACAGTTGCGCACGCGCAGTAGCGGGGCGCAGTAGCGGGACACGTCCCGAGGAAGGGCGGCAGGTGGACGAGAGCGGCACAAAAGCGGGGTAGAATTCCACCCGGATTCCAAATCTGCGGTCGGCGAGCCGCTGCGCCGGCCGCAAGTGGGTGTTTCGGGGGTCGTGGCGTATCTCCTCGCAGCAAGGAGCGAGAGGGACGGGGGTGGCAGCGTCGCGTCCGGGAGGCCGAGCCGGTTCCGATGATCCCGGGTTTTACGGGTGTGCGATGCTGCGTTCGGGAGATACGGGCGGGGGGACTTGTTGCCTTGAAAAAAAAAAAAGGCTCCCAGTTGCGCATGCGCAGGAGATGGACACGTCCCAAGGAAGGGCGGCAGGTGGACAAGAGTGGCATAAAAGCGGGGTAGAATTCCACCCGGATTCCAAATCCGCGATCGGCGAGCCGCTGCGCCCGCCGCAAGTGGGCGTTCCGGGTGTCATGGCGTATCTCCTCGCAGGAAGGAGCGAGAGGGACGGGGGTGGCACCGTCGCGTCCGGGACGCCGAGCCGGTTCCGATGATCCCGGGTTTCACGGGTCGGCGATGCTGCGTTCGGGAGATACGGGCGGGGGGACTTGTTGCCTTGAAAAAAAAAAAGGCTGACAGTTGCGCACGCGCAGGAGCGCAGGAGCACTCGCAAGGGAAGAGAAAGTTCGGCAGGGTGTGTGTGTGTGTTGGGGGGGGGAATCGGTTCATGACTGGGTGGGTGGGGGTTACGGTTAGCCTTGGGGGGGGGGGGGGGAACTCGGCACCTGTTGCGTAAAAAAAAAAGCCACAATTGCTCACACATACA